>NC_088402.1:11155127-11195127 GCF_034236695.1 Oncorhynchus nerka
CCTCTCTAGGTGACCCTGCTCCCCTCCTCTCTAGGTGACCCTGCTCCCCTCCTCTCTAGGGACCCTGCTCCCCTCCTCTCTGGGGACCCTGCTCCCCTCCTCTCTAGGGACCCTGCTCCCCTCCTCTCTGGGGACCCTGCTCCCCTCCTCTCTGCTCCCCCTGTTCCTCTCCTCTCTGGGGACCCTGCTCCCCTCCTCTCTGGGGACCCTGCTCCCCTCCTCTCTGGGGACCCTGCTCCCCTCCTCTCTGCTCCCCCTGCTCCTCTCCTCTCTGGGGACCCTGCTCCCCTCCTCTCTAGGGACCCTGCTCCCCTCCTCTCTGCTCCCCCTGCTCCTCTCCTCTCTGGGGACCCTGCTCCCCTCCTCTCTGCTCCTCTCCTCTCTAGGTGACCCTGCTGCCCTCCTCTCTGCTCCCCCTGCTTCCCTTCTCTCTGGTGACTCTGCTCCCCTCCTCTCTCTGGAGACTCTGCTCCCCTCCTCTCTGGGGTACTGCTCCCCTCCTCTCTGGGGACCCTGCTCCCCTCCTCTCTGCTCCCTTCCTCTCTGGGGACCCTGCTCCCCTCCTCTCTGCTCCCCTCCTCTCTGGGGACCCTGCTCCCCTCCTCTCTACGTGACCCTGCTCCCCTCCTCTCTAGGTGACCCTGCTCCCCTCCTCTCTAGGGACCCTGCTCCCCTCCTCTCTGGGGACCCTGCTCCCCTCCTCTCTAGGGACCCTGCTCCCCTCCTCTCTGGGGACCCTGCTCCCCTCCTCTCTGCTCCCCCTGTTCCTCTCCTCTCTGGGGACCCTGCTCCCCTCCTCTCTGGGGACCCTGCTCCCCTCCTCTCTGGGGACCCTGCTCCCCTCCTCTCTAGGTGACCCTGCTGCCCTCCTCTCTGCTCCCCCTGCTCCCCTCCTCTCTGGGGACTCTGCTCCCCTCCTCTCTCTGGTGACTCTGCTCCCCTCCTCTCTAGGTGACCCTGCTCCCCTCCTCTCTAGGTGACCCTGCTCCCCTTCTCTCTAGGTGACCCTGCTCCCCTCCTCTCTAGGTGACCCCGCTCCCCTCCTCTCTAGGTGACCCTGCTCCCCTCCTCTCTAGGGACCCTGCTCCCCTCCTCTCTGGGGACCCTGCTCCCCTCCTCTCTAGGGACCCTGCTCCCCTCCTCTCTGCTCCCCCTGTTCCTCTCCTCTCTGGGGACCCTGCTCCCCTCCTCTCTGGGGACCCTGCTCCCCTCCTCTCTAGGTGACCCTGCTGCCCTCCTCTCTGCTCCCCCTGCTCCCCTTCTCTCTGGTGACTCTGCTCCCCTCCTCTCTCTGGTGACTCTGCTCCCCTCCTCTCTACTCCCCTCCTCTCTGGGGACCCTGCTCCCCTCCTCTCTGGGTACCCTGCTCCCCTCCTCTCTAGGTGACCCTGCTGCCCTCCTCTCTGCTTCCCCTGCTCCCCTTCTCTCTGGTGACTCTGCTCCCCTCCTCTCTCTGGTGACTCTGCTCCCCTCCTCTCTAGGTGACCCTGCTCCCCTCCTCTCTAGGTGACCCTGCTCCCCTCCTCTCTAGGTGACCCTGCTCCCCTCCTCTCTAGGTGACCCTGCTCCCCTCCTCTCTAGGGACCCTGCTCCCCTCCTCTCTGCTCCCCCTGCTCCTCTCCTCTCTAGGTGACCCTGCTCCCCTCCTCTCTGGGGACCCTGCTCCCCTCCTCTCTAGGTGACCCTGCTCCCCTCCTCTCTAGGTGACCCTGCTGCCCTCCTCTCTGCTCCCCCTGCTCCCCTCCTCTCTGGTGACTCTGCTCCCCTCCTCTCTCTGGTGACTCTGCTCCCCTCCTCTCTAGGTGACCCTGCTCCCCTCCTCTCTAGGGACCCTGCTCCCCTCCTCTCTGCTCCCCTGCTCCTCTCCTCTCTGGGGACCCTGCTCCCCCTCTCTAGGTGACTCTGCTCCTCTCCTCTCTAGGTGACCCTGCTGCCCCCCTCCCCTTCCTCTGGTCTGCTCCCCTCCCCCTGGTGACTCTGCTCCCCTCCCCTCCTCTCTGGGGACCCTCCCTCCCCTCCCCTCCTCTCTGGGGACCCTGCTCCCTCCTCTCTGCTCCCCTCCTCTCTGGGGACCCTGCTCCCCTCCTCTCTCTCCTCTGGGGACCCTGCTCCCCTCCCTCTGGGGACCCCTCCTCTCTCTGGGGACCCTGCTCCCCCTCCTCTCTGCTCCCCTCTCTGGTGACCCTGCTCCCCTCCTCTGGGACCCTGCTCCCCTCCCCTGCTCCCCCTCCCCTCCTCTCTGGGGACCCTGCTCCCCCTCCTCTCTGGTCCCCCTGCTCCCTCCTCTCTAGGTGACCCTGCTCCCCTCTCTCTCTGCTCCCCCCCTGCTCCCCTCCTCTCTGGTGACTCTGACCCTGCTCCCCTCCTCTCCCCTCTGGTGACCCTGCTCCCCTCCTCTCTGGTGACCCTGCTCCCCTCCTCTCTGGTGACCCTGCTCCCCTCCTCTCTAGGTGACCCTGCTCCCCTCCTCTCTCTCTCCTCTCTAGGTGACCCTGCTCCCCTCCTCTCTGGGGACCCTGCTCCCCCTCCTCTCTGGGACCCTGCTCCCCTCCTCTCTGACCCTGCTCCTCTCCTCTCTGCTGACCCTGCTCCCTCCTCTCTGCTCCCCCTGCTCCCCTCCTCTCTGGGGACCCTGCTCCCTCCTCTCTGGGGACCCTGCTCCCCTCCTCTCTGGGGACCCTGCTCCCCTCCTCTCTAGGGAGCCTGCTCCCCTCCTCTCTGCTCCCCCTGCTCCTCTCCTCTCTGGGGACCCTGCTCCCCTCCTCTCTGCTCCCCCTGCTCCCCTCCTCTCTGTTCCCCCTGCTCCCCTCCTCTCTGGGGACCCTGCTCCCCTCCTCTCTGGGGACCCTGCTCCCCTCCTCTCTGGGGACCCTGCTCCCCTCCTCTCTGGGGACCCTGCTCCTCTCCTCTCTGGGGACCCTGCTCCTCTCCTCTCTAGGGACCCTGCTCCTCTCCTCTCTGGGGATCCTGCTCCTCTCCTCTCTGGGGACTCTGCTCCCCTCTCTGGGGACCCGGTCTGGTGGGTGCTGTCATTTCACATCACTAGAGAGATGGCCCGCATGCACCTGCTCTTTACATTAGAGATGGGGGAGGTGTAACATTATGAGGCTAAAGAAAAGAAAACCAAAGATGGTCTATTATATTGACAAGATAGTCAAGTGACTGCTCTAACAATGGAAATACATGCAGGAGGCCAGATCAGGTGGAACCATTCTAGCCAATGAGAGGGCAGATACAAGTGTGGGAAAAACAGGCCATAGAGATGGATAGAGGACGTGACCCCACTGAAGGTCTGTGCCTTGGGGAAACTTTACCCCTGAGTGTGTTTTGGAGAACGTGAGTGTCTAGGCTGTGTGAGATTGCCATTATATATCACAGGAGCTCACAATGAGGACTGCTGATCATACAGCAATTTAACCATAGTAGCCTGGCCTAGTGGCCATTCTGTTTCCATTGAATATTCCCCGAAGTACTTGGCTAAAAGTGTCAGATATGCCAGGTACTTTCACACTGCGCCCTTCAAGAGACTCGAATCTCGACCCCTACGCAAATCTCCTCACCGAAGTTAGGTTGGTAGTCATTTATTTGAAGGGATCTCACGGTTTGTATTTACATGTAGACTGCACTATATACACACATGTGTTCTGGGGATTTAGCTTTAGCAAACCCAGGACTTTTTTTGAGTGTGTTTAATGTTATTCATTATTCATTGATGGCTGAAAGGAACAAGGAGGGTCTGTGGGAGACGTGGATTCATTCACCTGATTCACCACATGAATGTAGGCCTAAAGGTGGGAAAGTCCGTCGCTGAGTGAATGGAACGCGTTCTATTCTGTTCGAATGTTGAGCGCTGTTCTGTGCGCGTGAGTGCCGTTTCCTCGAGCTGTGCGGAGCAGCTCTATCGTCACATCACGCTGTGTAGATGCTCCAGGGTTGCGGGCCTTGAACAATCACTCTTTTAGCAACCATGTTGTGAAAATGTACCTCTCGGACATTGAATTGATTCAGGTTAAATCCCTAGACCTATATACAATCAATGTTAAATTATGTAGGCTATATATAGGCTGCGTGCTTTCTTTATACAACCAATGTAGGTTTTGTTTTTTTGTCTATGTTATATAATCTGCTACATTTATCCCTGGAAATATATACATGGATTTTCTTAGCAAATGAACACATCATCTGTGTCCTTGGTTACGATGGTGCAGCCTTGGCGCTTGCCATCGAACACCAACCTCGAACCAGCCTGATTGGATTAGGCTGGTCTCTGCCCGTTGCCCATTGGCCACTGCAATAAATACACTTCTCATTGCATACGAAGCCACCTCCTTTTTGCTAGAACCTAAACACATTTTTAAAAACATAGCCCGGATAATAACACACATGGAATTGCCATTCCGTTTATCCAATGCGTGAAAGTGATAGGCAACCAACCGTCGGTATTCACTGAGGAGTATTTCTTTATTTTCATGAAATATATAGAAAAAGGTAAGTGCAGTGTGAAACTTTGCACATGAACAATGGATTATGTATTGTGTGATGCGATGCACGCGAGGAAATAAATATGTTGACATTTTTGTTCACATTCGGCGCCATTTTCAGACAGACCCTTTAAACACCTGCCGTCCGCCTGTTCTCGACAAGTCTCCGGTGCTCGGATTGATTTTATAAAACAACGTTGCATTCTAACCGATACATGTTTACCCGTTTCATTGATCGAAGGCGTGAGAATAGAAGTGATTTGTGCACCTCACAATAAAGATAATTATAGAATAATCTAGAATACGGCTGCTGATTTGAGGGTATGCATTGTGTTCGGCGTGGCAAAGTTCACAAATAGGAAACATTGAAACAAATATGTAACATTTCTACTGATTCACAAATATTGGAAAATATTTCAAGTGTATTGGGGATAAGGGAAAAGCGACTGTATAGCGATCCAATCAGATCAAAGAACTATGAATGGACCACCGCAATAGGACCGACCACATTGTAGTCAATGTCAAAACACTGCGTGTGTTGATAAAGATATTCTCACCTTCATATCAAATTATTTCTGTAATCAAAGGTTAAAAACTATCAAAGATTGTCTCGATATGCTAATTGCAGTCCCAATTAAACAGAGAACATTAGATATCCTACATTCTTTTATTTATTTTCTCTTTGTCTTCTTCTTTGACTCTCTTTTACTAACGTTTCACTGTGGCTTTGTATAGCTTTCAAAATACTCATTTAATTATCCAGGCATTGAAAAGCCCAATCGCCTCTGTGTTAATATTCTTTATTAAGGATTTATTACAATGGAGCACCTGCATAGGGAGGGACACATGACATCATAACAGAGCAGTTGTCTAATTTATCATCACCCAAGTCTAGCTGATTCAAAGAAACACCACATCATGCCCCTTCACTAGTAGCCTACAACCCCAGAGAGGTGAGACATGTCCTCTATCGAGTGAAATATTTTCCTAAAATTGAATTTGTCTATACTGTACAATTAAATTACTCTGAATATAATTTAGCATAATAGTATAAGTAGTATTATCTTATAGGAAACACAACTTTTCTCATTGTCCCAAGAGACAAGTGTGCCTCCTTGCAACATGCACTTGTGCTTTCTGGGGTGTGAGTGACATAAGGAGACACTCCAGAGAGAGAGCGAGAGCACGAGAGAGAGAGCACGAGAGAGAGAGAGCACGAGAGAGAGAGCATGAGAGAGAGAGAGAGAGAGAGCATGAGAGAGCGAGAGAGAGCATGAGAAAGAGAGAGAGAGAGAGAAAGCGAGCATGAGAGAGAGAGAGAGAGAGCACGAGAGAGAGAGAGCACGAGAGAGAGAGAGAGAGAGAGCATGAGAGAGAGAGAGGACGAGAGAGAGCATGAGAGAGAGAGAGAGCACGAGAGAGAGAGAGAGACAGACAGAGAGAGACCTGCTGCTGTCTAACACATTTTGTAAACGCAGCTTATTACACGCAAATGTCTGTCTCTCGAAGCATCAATTTCAATGAATGCATGAAAGAACAGTGAGCTTCTTGGCACCCTATTCCCTTTATAGTGCACTACTTTTGACCAGGGCCCCATGGGGAAACCCATAGGACTTTGGTCAGAAGTAGTGCACTACATCTGGGAATAGGTGCCACTTAGGTGCATATATATATATCCTGTGTTTTGAATGCCATGGTTTACTACTTATGGATGTCACATTCCCCACTAGCGTCAACGTAAAGCTGTAGTCTTAGCAACCCGTCTCCCCACATCATGTCTCTGTGTTAATATTCTTTATTAAGGATTTATTACAATGGAGCACCTGCATAGGGAGGGACACATGACATCATAACAGAGCAGTTGTCTAATTTATCATCACCCAAGTCTAGCTGATTCAAAGAAACACCACATCATGCCCCTTCACTAGTAGCCTACAACCCCAGAGAGGTGAGACATGTCCTCTATCGAGTGAAATATTTTCCTAAAATTGAATTTGTCTATACTGTACAATTAAATTACTCTGAATATAATTTAGCATAATAGTATAAGTAGTATTATCTTATAGGAAACACAACTTTTCTCATTGTCCCAAGAGACAAGTGTGCCTCCTTGCAACATGCACTTGTGCTTTCTGGGGTGTGAGTGACATAAGGAGACACTCCAGAGAGAGAGCGAGAGCACGAGAGAGAGAGCACGAGAGAGAGAGAGCACGAGAGAGAGAGCATGAGAGAGAGAGAGAGAGAGAGCATGAGAGAGCGAGAGAGAGCATGAGAAAGAGAGAGAGAGAGAGAAAGCGAGCATGAGAGAGAGAGAGAGAGAGCACGAGAGAGAGAGAGAGCACGAGAGAGAGAGAGAGAGAGAGAGCATGAGAGAGAGAGAGAGGACGAGAGAGAGCATGAGAGAGAGAGAGAGCACGAGAGAGAGAGAGAGACAGACAGAGAGAGACCTGCTGCTGTCTAACACATTTTGTAAACGCAGCTTATTACACGCAAATGTCTGTCTCTCGAAGCATCAATTTCAATGAATGCATGAAAGAACAGTGAGAGCTTCTTGGCACCCTATTCCCTTTATAGTGCACTACTTTTGACCAGGGCCCCATGGGGAAACCCATAGGACTTTGGTCAGAAGTAGTGCACTACATCTGGGAATAGGGTGCCACTTAGGGTGCATATATATATATCCTGTGTTTTGAATGCCATGGTTTACTACTTATGGATGTCACATTCCCCACTAGCGTCAACGTAAAGCTGTAGTCTTAGCAACCCGTCTCCCCACATCATGTCTCTGTGTTAATATTCTTTATTAAGGATTTATTACAATGGAGCACCTGCATAGGGAGGGACACATGACATCATAACAGAGCAGTTGTCTAATTTATCATCACCCAAGTCTAGCTGATTCAAAGAAACACCACATCATGCCCCTTCACTAGTAGCCTACAACCCCAGAGAGGTGAGACATGTCCTCTATCGAGTGAAATATTTTCCTAAAATTGAATTTGTCTATACTGTACAATTAAATTACTCTGAATATAATTTAGCATAATAGTATAAGTAGTATTATCTTATAGGAAACACAACTTTTCTCATTGTCCCAAGAGACAAGTGTGCCTCCTTACAACATGCACTTGTGCTTTCTGGGTGTGAGTGACATAAGGAGACACTCCAGAGAGAGAGCGAGAGCACGAGAGAGAGAGCACGAGAGAGAGAGAGCACGAGAGAGAGAGCATGAGAGAGAGAGAGAGAGAGAGCATGAGAGAGCGAGAGAGAGCATGAGAAAGAGAGAGAGAGAGAGAAAGCGAGCATGAGAGAGAGAGAGAGAGAGCACGAGAGAGAGAGAGAGCACGAGAGAGAGAGAGAGAGAGAGAGCATGAGAGAGAGAGAGGACGAGAGAGAGCATGAGAGAGAGAGAGAGCACGAGAGAGAGAGAGAGACAGACAGAGAGAGACCTGCTGCTGTCTAACACATTTTGTAAACGCAGCTTATTACACGCAAATGTCTGTCTCTCGAAGCATCAATTTCAATGAATGCATGAAAGAACAGTGAGAGCTTCTTGGCACCCTATTCCCTTTATAGTGCACTACTTTTGACCAGGGCCCCATGGGGAAACCCATAGGACTTTGGTCAGAAGTAGTGCACTACATCTGGGAATAGGGTGCCACTTAGGGTGCATATATATATATCCTGTGTTTTGAATGCCATGGTTTACTACTTATGGATGTCACATTCCCCACTAGCGTCAACGTAAAGCTGTAGTCTTAGCAACCCGTCTCCCCACATCATGTCTCTGTGTGGGGGGCGGGTGACATTAGTGCAGAGAAGCATCTAAACTGAGCCTGGATGCAACCCAAATGGTAACCTATTCCCTAAATAGTGGGATTCCCAATGGGCCCCGGTCAAAAGTAGTTCCCCATTTGGGATGCAGGCAGGATGATGCCAGCAGATTACCAGGCTGACTGCATTTCTCACTTTCACTGAGGATCATCCTCTTTTCTTTCTCTTTCCCTCTTAACCCTCCTTGGTTTCTCTCTCTCTCTCTGTCTCTCTCTCTCTGTCTCTCTCTCTTTCTCTGTCTCTCCCCCCTCACCTCCTCTCTCTCTCTCTCTCTGTCTCTCTCTCTCTCTCTCTCTCTCTCTCTCTCTCTCTCTGTCTCTGTCTCTCTCTGTCTCTCTCTCTCTCTCTCTCTCTCTCTCTGTCTCTCACTCTCTCTCTGTCTCTCTCTGGAGAACGTATAGCCTACCGTCTGGAGTAGAGAACATATTTGGAGTAGAGAACATATAGCCTACCATCTGGAGTAGAGAACATATAGCCTACCATCTGGAGTAGAGAACATATAGCCTACCATCTGGAGTAGAGAACATATCTGGAGTAGAGAACATATAGCCTACCATCTGGAGTGGAGAACATATAGCCTACCATCTGGAGTAGAGAACATATAGCCTACCATCTGGAGTAGAGAACATATCTGGAGTAGAGAACATATAGCTGACCATCTGGAGTAGAGAACATATCTGGAGTAGAGAACATATTTGGAGTAGAGAACATACAGCCTACCATCTGGAGTAGAGAACATATATCCTACCATCTGGAGTAGAGAACATATCTGGAGTAGAGAACATATAACCTACCATCTGGAGTAGAGAACATATTTGGAGTAGAGAACGTATAGCCTACCATCTGGAGTAGAGAACATATCTGGAGTAGAGAACATATAGCCTACCATCTGGAGTAGAGAACATATAGCCTACCATCTGGAGTAGAGAACATATAGCCTACCATCTGGAGTAGAGAACATATCTGGAGTAGAGAACATATAGCCTACCATCTGGAGTAGAGAACATATCTGGAGTAGAGAACATATTTGGAGTAGAGAACATATAGCCTACCATCTGGAGTAGAGAACATATATCCTACCATCTGGAGTAGAGAACATATCTGGAGTAGAGAACATATAGCCTACCATCTGGAGTAGAGAACATATTTGGAGTAGAGAACGTATAGCCTACCATCTGGAGTAGAGAACATATCTGGAGTAGAGAACATATAGCCTACCATCTGGAGTAGAGAACATATAGCCTACCATCTGGAGTAGAGAACATATAGCCTACCATCTGGAGTAGAGAACATATCTGGAGTAGAGAACATATAGCCTACCATCTGGAGTAGAGAACATATCTGGAGTAGAGAACATATAGCCTACCATCTGGAGTAGAGAACATATATCTACCTGGAGTAGAGAACATATTTGGAGTAGAGAACATATAGCCTACCATCTGGAGTAGAGAACATATTTAGAGAACATATAGCCTACCAGTAGAGAACATATTTGGAGTATAGCCTACCATCTGGAGTAGAGAACATATCTGGAGTAGAGAACATATAGCCTACCATCTGGAGTAGAGAACATATAGCCTACCATCTGGAGTAGAGAACATATCTGGAGTAGAGAACATATAGCCTACCATCTGGAGTGGAGAACATATCTGGAGTAGAGAACATATTTGGAGTAGAGAACATATAGCCTACCATCTGGAGTAGAGAACATATAGCCTACCATCTGGAGTAGAGAACATATAGCCTACCATCTGGAGTAGAGAACATATCTGGAGTAGAGAACATATAGCCTACCATCTGGAGTAGAGAACATATAGCCTACCATCTGGAGTAGAGAACATATCTGGAGTAGAGAACATATAGCCTACCATCTGGAGTAGAGAACATATAGCCTATCATCTGGAGTGGAGAACATATCTGGAGTAGAGAACATATAGCCTACCATCTGGAGTAGAGAACATATAGCCTATCATCTGGAGTGGAGAACAATAGGCCTATTACTGAGGCTACATCACCTGTTACTGAGGCTACATAACCTATTACTGAGGCTACATAACCTATTACTGAGGCTACATAACCTATTACTGAGGCTACATCACCTGTTACTGAGGCTACATAACCTATTACTGAGGCTACATAACCTATTACTGAGGCTACATTGCCCATTACTGAGGCTACATTACCTATTACTGAGGCTACATAACCTATTACTGAGGCTACATCACCTGTTACTGAGGCTACATAACCTATTACTGAGGCTACATAACCTATTACCGAGGCTACATCACCTGTTACTGAGGCTACATAACCTATTACTGAGGCTACATAACCTATTACTGAGGCTACATAACCTATTACTGAGGCTACATAACCTGTTACTGAGGCTACATAACCTATTACTGAGGCTACATAACCTATTACTGAGGCTACTTAACCTATTACCGAGGCTACATCACCTGTTACTGAGGCTACATAACTTAATGCAGAAGATTTGCCCTCCATTTTTTTCCTCCAGTCTTTTGCCTTCAGTTTCTTTTTCACATCGAAAAACGTCCCTTGTCACCTGCAGAGTGCAGTTAGTTTTCACAAAGCGGATATGCTGTTTGTCACAAAATAATATTTGGACATATTTGGTGTAATGAAAGATCCCCCCCCCGACAATTATTTAAGAGACTAAAATGTAAAAGTGTCAAATTTGCCTTAATGTTGTTTAAGAACTAAACTATTAAAATCTAATTTCGTGTCCGGTTGGTATTTCATATTTTCACACAGACCTGAGGTCTGAGGCCACAGAGGAGGACCCTACTCCTGATCCGAGGGTTAAATACAGAATTCCGGCGCCAACCCAGTCGTGGTGGTCTGGGTTCGGGTGGACCTGCGAATACCTCTAGTTCCATCAGTAGTTTCTTCTCTACTGTTCTGCCAGCTTCATGCAGCGCCGCATGACATTAGCTCTTTCCTTCTCTCACTTGCTGGGGGGCTGCAACCTCTCTCTCTCTCTCTCTCTCTGTCTCTCTCTCTCTATCTCTCTCTCTCTCTCTCTCTCTCTCTCTCTCTCTCTCTCATGCTGCCAGCTGATTTCCCAAACATTGCCTTGTAAGCGACCCCAGCAGAACTCTCAGGGGTACTCTGTATCTGAAAACTTTGTAGAAATACTACTGCTAATACTGCTCCCTGAACTGTGATTCTAATCAAACACACACAGTGTGTATTAAAACAGACCTCTTCTCTAATGATATGAATACACTTCCCTCATGTTGAGTCCCAGATCTGGGCCCTTGGACCCTTCGTTGTTCCCTCAGTATCTGAAGTACCCTTTCTGCGTCATTATCCAAGAGCTGTTCTACATTCATTCATTGGTCCATTGATACGATAGTATCCAAACAAAACATGTTCTTTTAATTGGATACCGTGGGGGACAGAATAGAGGGAATGAGACAGAATGGAGGGAATGGGACAGAATGGAGGGAATGTGACAGAATAGAGGGAATGAGACAGAATGGAGGGAATGGGACAGAATGGAGGGAATGGGACAGAATGGAGGGAATGGGACAGAATGGAGGGAATGGGAGGGAATGGGACAGAATGGAGGGAATGGGACAGAATGGAGGGAATGGAGGGAATGGGACAGAATGGAGGGGATGTGACAGAATGGAGGGAATGTGACAGAATAGAGGGAATGAGACATAATGGAGGGAATGGGACAAAATGGAGGGAATGTGACAGAATGGAGGGAATGGGACAGAATGGAGGGAATGTGACAGAATGGAGGGAATGGGACAGAATGGAGGGAATGTGACAGAATGGAGGGAATGGGACAGAATGGAGGGAATGGGACAGAATGGAGGGAATGTGACAGAATGGAGGGAATGGGACAGAATGGAGGGAATGGGACAGAAGGGCGGGAATGGGACAGAATGGTAGAATGGGTACAGACACATAGTCAGTTCCAGTGGAAGATCTTGCCATGCTTATCCCCGTGTAGATAACATTCTGACCTGCTGTGACCCCTCCTAAGGGAGTGTATCAACTAAACTCCATTTGATGCATTCATTAGTAAGGTATCTGTATATTGAGCGTGGGTGGCATGGTGTCTGTATATTGAGTGTGGGTTGTAGGGTGTCTGTATATTGAGCGTGGGTGGTAGGGTGTCTGTATATTGAGTGTGGGTTGTAGGGTGTCTGTATATTGAGCGTGGGTGGTAGGGTGTCTGTATATTGAGCGTGGGTGGTAGGGTGTCTGTATATTGAGTGTGAGTTGTAGGGTGTCTGTATATTGAGCGTGGGTTGTAGGGTGTCTGTATATTGAGCGTGGGTTGTAGGAGGTCTGTAAATAGAGCGTGGGTTGTAGGAGGTCTGTATATTGAGCGTGGGTGGTAGGATGTCTGTATATTGAGCGTGGGTGGTAGGATGTCTGTATATTGAGCGTGGGTGGTAGGGTGTCTGTATATTGAGTGTGGGTGGTTAGGATGTCTGTAAATAGAGCGTGGGTGGCATGGTGTCTGTATATTGAGTGTGGGTTGTAGGGTGTCTGTATATTGAGCGTGGGTGGTAGGGTGTCTGTATATTGAGTGTGGGTTGTAGGAGGTCTGTATATTGAGCGTGGGTTGTAGGAGGTCTGTATATTGAGTGTGGGTGGTTAGGATGTCTGTATATTGAGTGTGGGTTGTAGGGTGTCTGTATATTGAGCGTGGGTTGTAGGATGTCTGTAAATAGAGCGTGGGTTGTAGGAGGTCTGTATATTGAGCGTGGGTGGTAGGATGTCTGTATATTGAGCGTGGGTGGTAGGGTGTCTGTATATTGAGTGTGGGTGGTTAGGATGTCTGTATATTGAGCGTGGGTGGCATGGTGTCTGTATATTGAGCGTGGGTGGTAGGGTGTCTGTATATTGAGCGTGGGTGGTAGGGTGTCTGTATATTGAGCGTGGGTGGTAGGGTGTCTGTATATTGAGCGTGGGTGGTGGGGTGTCTGTATATTGAGCGTGGGTGGTAGGGTGTCTGTATATTGAGTGTGGAATGTAGGGTGTCTGTATATTGAGCGTGGGTTGTAGGATGTCTGTAAATAGAGCGTGGGTTGTAGGAGTTCTGTATATTGAGCGTGGGTGGTAGGGTGTCTGTATATTGAGTGTGGGTTGTAGGGTGTCTGTATATTGAGCGTGGGTGGTAGGGTGTCTGTATATTGAGCGTGGGTGGTGGGGTGTCTGTATATTGAGCGTGGGTGGTAGGGTGTCTGTATATTGAGCGTGGGTGGTGGGGTGTCTGTATATTGAGTGTGGGTGGTAGGGTGTCTGTATATTGAGTGTGGGTTGTAGGGTGTCTGTATATTGAGCGTGGGTTGTAGGATGTCTGTAAATAGAGCGTGGGTTGTAGGAGTTCTGTATATTGAGCGTGGGTGGTAGGATGTCTGTATATTGAGCGTGGGTGGTAGGGTGTCTGTATATTGAGCGTGGGTGGTAGGGTGTCTGTATATTGAGCGTGGGTGGTTAGGATGTCTGTATAGTGAGCGTGGGTGGTAGGGTGTCTGTATAGTGAGTGTGGGTGGTAGGGTGTCTGTATATTGAGCGTGGGTGGTTAGGATGTCTGTATAGTGAGTGTGCATGTGTCCCAATATAGCACCCTATTCACTTTGTAGTGCACTACGTTTGAACCAGAGCCCTATGGGTTACCAAATGGGCCCTGGTCAAAAAAAATACTGCACTACATAGGGAAAAGGGTGCTATTTCGGAGTCAGAATGTGCGTGTGTTATGGCCTGGTAAACAGGGCAAAGGTCAAAGCGCTCATGTCAAAGAACTCCTCTCCTCTGACCCAATGGGATGTCGTTGAATCAACGTGGAAAACGGATTGGATTAGCAAAAAGTCATCAATGGAGTCAGTGCAAAAATAAAATAATCAATGGAGTCAGTGCAAAAATAAAAGTCATCAATGGAGTCAGTGCAAAAATAAAAGTCATCAATGGAGTCAGTGCAAAAATAAAAGGATCAATGGAGTCAGTGCAAAAATAAAAGGATCAATGGAGTCAGTGCAAAAATAAAAGTCATCAATGGAGTCAGTGCAAAAATAAAAGGATCAATGGAGTCAGTGCAAAAATAAAAGTCATCAATGGAGTCAGTGCAAAAATAAAAGTCATCAATGGAGTCAGTGCAAAAATAAAAGGATCAATGGAGTCAGTGCAAAAATAAAAGTCATCAATGGAGTCAGTGCAAAAATAAACGGATCAATGGAGTCAGTGCAAAGATAAAAGGGACATTGCAGGGTCATATGTAGCAGTCTTAAGTCTTGGGGATAAAAGCTGTTCAGGAGCCTGCTGGTGTCAGACTTGATGCACCGGTACCAGTACCCGTGCAGAAGCAGACAGAACAGTCTATAGGTTGGGGGGTTGGAGTCTTTAACAATTTTCTGGGCCTTCCTTTCACCTGATATAGAGGTACTGGATGGCAGGGAGCTCAGTCCCAGGGATGTACTGAGCTGTCCGCACCACACTCTGTAGCGCCATGCGATCGAGGGCGGTGCAGTTTCCACACCTAGCAGTGATGGGAGCCAGTCAAGATGCTCTCAATGGTGCAGCTATAGAAGTTTTTGAGGATTTGAGGGCCCATACCAAATCTTTTCAACTTCCTGAGGGGGGAAGAGGCGCTATCGCTATCGCGCCTTCTTCACGACTGTGTGTGTGGACCATTTGAATGAAGTCCTTATTGATTTGGACAGCGAGGAACTGGAAGCTCTCGACCTGCTCCACTACAGCCCTGTCAATGTGGATGGATATTTGTGGAGTATTCGATGCTCACAAAATAGTTACCGAAAGACCCTAACTTTATCCCTCTGACTTCACTAACGACTGTATATGGAATCAGTTTACTGTGGACTTATTCCTAGCTGAACCTGCAACACGAAACTGGTAGGAGTTTGACAGGTCGAAGGCTGTGGGGAGGTGGGAGGTGGAGGGCTGGATTCCAAATGGGACCCTATTCCTTATAGTGCACCACTTTTGACCTCCATAGGGCTCTTTGACCTCCATAGGTCTCTTTGACCTCCATATGTCTCTTTGACCTCCATAGGGCTCTTTGACCTCCATAGGGCTCTTTGACCTCCATTGGGCTCTTTGACCTCCATTGGGAAGCAGTAGTCAGTAGAGTGGTGTTACTGGTCAGGGGAAGCGGTAGTCAGTAGAGTGGTGTTACTGGTCACGGGAAGCAGTAGTCAGTAGTCAGTAGAGTGGTGTTACTGGTCACGGGAAGCAGTAGTCAGTAGTCAGTAGAGTGGTGTTACTGGTCAGGGGAAGCAGTAGTCAGTAGAGTGGTGTTACTGGTCAGGGGAAGCAGTAGTCAGTAGAGTGGTGTTACTGGTCACAGGAAGCAGTAGTCAGCTGTCAGTAGAGTGGTGTTACTGGTCAGGGGAAGCGGTAGTCAGTAGTCAGTAGAGTGGTGTTACTGGTCAGGGGAAGCAGTAGTCAGCTGTCAGTAGAGTGGTGTTACTGGTCAGGGGAAACGGTAGTCAGTAGTCAGTAGAGTGGTGTTACTGGTCAGGGGAAGCAGTAGTCAGTAGTCAGTAGAGTGGTGTTACTGGTCAGGGGAAGCAGTAGTCAGTAGTCAGTAGAGTGGTGTTACTGGTCAGGGGAAGCAGTAGTCAGCTGTCAGTAGAGTGGTGTTACTGGTCAGGGGAAGCAGTAGTCAGTAGTCAGTAGAGTGGTGTTACTGGTCAGGGGAAGCGGTAGTCAGTTGTCAGTGGAGTGGTGTTACTGGTCAGGGGAAGCAGTAGTCAGTTGTCAGTAAAGTGGTGTTACTGGTCAGGGGAAGCAGTAGTCAGTTGTCAGTAGAGTGGTGTTACTGGTCAGGGGAAGCAGTAGTCAGTTGTCAGTAGAGTGGTGTTACTGGTCAGGTGCAAGACCATGGTGCTTGCCTACGGAGCTGTGAGGGGAACGGCACCTCAGTACCTCCAGGCTCTGATCAGGCCCTACACCCAAACAAGGGCACTGCGTTCATCCACCTCTGGCCTGCTCGCCTCCCTACCACTGAGGAAGTACAGTTCCCGCTCAGCCCAGTCAAAACTGTTCGCTGCTCTGGCCCCCCAATGGTGGAACAAACTCCCTCACGACGCCAGGACAGCGGAGTCAATCACCACCTTCCGGAGACACCTGAAACCCCACCTCTTTAAGGAATACCTAGGATAGGATAAAGTAATCCCTCTCACCCCCCCCCTTAAAAGATTTAGATGCACTACTGTTCCACTGGATGTCATAAGGTGAATGCACCAATTTGTAAGTCGCTCTGGATAAGAGCGTCTGCTAAATGACTTAAATGTAAATGTAAATGTTGTCAGTAGAGTGGTGTTACTGGTCACGGGAAGCAGTAGTCAGTAGTCAGTAGAGTGGTGTTACTGGTCAGGGGAAGCAGTAGTCAGTAGAGTGGTGTTACTGGTCAGGGGAAGCAGTAGTCAGTAGAGTGGTGTTACTGGTCACGGGAAGCAGTAGTCAGTAGTCAGTTGAGTGGTGTTACTGGGCAGGGGAAGCAGTAGTCAGTAGAGTGGTGTTACTGGTCAGGGGAAGCAGTAGTCAGTAGTCAGTAGAGTGGTGTTACTGGTCAGGGGAAGCAGTAGTCAGTAGAGTGGTGTTACTGGTCAGGGGAAGCAGTAGTCAGTTGTCAGTAGAGTGGTGTTACTGTTCAGGGGAAGCGGTAGTCAGTAGTCAGTAGAGTGGTGTTACTGGTCAGGGGAAGCAGCAACAGGATACATAGGCCTCAGCAGGATCAAGTTAAGCTGGCCACCATCCTCTCTCTGCGTGCCTAACATCCTCTCTCTGCGTGCCTAACATCCTCTCTCTGCATGCCTAACATCCTCTCTCTGCGTGCCTAACATCCTCTCTCTGCGTGCCTAACATCCTCTCTTTGCGTGCCTAACATCCTCTCTTTGCGTGCCTAACATCCTCTCTTTGCGTGCCTAACATCCTCTCTCTGCGTGCCTAACATCCTCTCTCTGCGTGCCTAACATCCTCTCTCTGCGTGCCTAACATCCTCTCTCTGCGTGTCTAACATCCTCTCTGCGTGCCTAACATCCTCTCTCTGCGTGCCTAACATCCTCTCTTTGCGTGCCTAACATCCTCTCTCTGCGTGTCTAACATCCTCTCTCTGCGTGCCTAACATCCTCTCTTTGCGTGCCTAAGCCAGTGTAATAAGTACATGACTGGTATGCATTAGGGATGCAGTGCTGCAGGCGTGGGGACGTAAATTCAAGCGGGCAGTTCTCATATTGACACCGTCGGGGGTATTAGCCAACTGACAAACTCAGTCGTCCTGCGTGATCTTGATTGGACATCTACCGGCTCATTGTGTGTCAGCAGCCATAGAAAACAGGAAACCAACGAAGGCGCCATGACAGCTAGCATGATGATGACACGACTAATCTGAGATTCTGGACTGGTTCTTTGTCTTTCAAGCTATTTACCACAGAAATTGATCTTTGTGTAGTAGTTTTTTAACCACTCACACACGCATACACATTACACACACACACACACACACACGTAGCACACATCAACGCCAGCGGAGGCTGCTGACGGGAGGACGGCTCATAGTAACGGTGAATGGAATGGCATCAAACACATGGAAACCACGTTTTTGGATCTATGTGATACCGTTCCGCTGATTCTGATCCAGGCTTTGCCACGAGCCCGTCCTCCCTTAATTAAGGTGCCACCAACCTCCTGTGATTCACACACACCATGGACAGAAGACCGAGGTGTCTCTTTTGATAAAGCAGGAAGTAGACACTTCCTGTGTTTTCGTCTTTGCCACCAACCCTTTTTCAAAGCGACTCATTGAGACACACACAGAAGGGTTATAGTAGTAGTGTGCTTCAGAATTCAGCACTCTCTTTGCAGTGTTCAAAGTAAAGTAATGTAATGTAAAGTAATGTAATGTAATGTAAAGTAATGTAATGTAAAGTAATGTAAAGTAATGTAACGTAATGTAAAGTAATGTAAAGTAATGTAATGCAGACCTAATATGTCTACTAATATGTCTACTGCACTTTAATAAGAGGATAATGACCCAATGTTCTACTTGGTTAGTCTATAGCCTATTGCCTATGCTCTGAGCCCATGAGCAGCGCTGGGGAGGGAGTCACTGTTTAAAGTCTGGAAATCAGACGATTATAGTGATGAAGGTAATTATGGCTCTACTAACTACTGAGCAGCTGAGAGTGGAGGAGACAGAGCAGAGAGAGGCTGAACAGTAGACCTGGGCTACGTCCCAATTGACCTGGGCTACATCCCTAACCACTGCTTTTAATCAGGGCAAGGCGAGAATCATGACCAAATACAAACAGTGTAGCTATTCCCTCCGCAAGGCAATCAAACAAGCTAAGCGTCAGTATAGAGACAAAGTAGAGTCGCAATTCAACCGCTCAGACACAACAGGTATGTGGCAGGGTCTACAGTCAATCACGGACTATAAAAAGAAAACCAGCCCCGTCGTGGACCCGGATGTCTTGCTCCCAGACAAACTAAACAGCTTCTTTGCTCGCTTCGAGGACAATACAGTGCCACCGACATGGCCCGCTACCAAGGATTGTGGGCTCTCCTTCACCGCAGCCAACGTGAGTAAAAGATTTAAACGTGTTAACCCTCGCAAGGCTGCCGACCCAGACGGCATCCCTAGCCTCATCCTCAGAGCATGCGCAGACCAGCTGGCTGGTGTGTTTACGGACATATTCAATCAATCCCTATCCCAGTCTGCTGTTCCCACATGCTTCAAGAGTGCCACCATTGGTCCTGTTCCCAAGAAAGCTAAGGTAACTGAGCTAATCGACTACCGCCCCGTAGCACTCACTTTCGTCATCATGAAGTGCTTTGAGAGACTAGTCAAGGATCATTACACCTCCACCCTACCTGACACCCTAGACCAGGGGTCCCCAAACTTTTTCCTGTGAGGGCCACATAACTTTTCCCTTCTCTGATGGGGGGCCGGTGTCAGTTTGTAACAGAAAAAGTGTGACGATCGTAGGGGAGCTTAAAAAATTTATTGTTTTCCAGAAAGCCACACATAACCAAATAACCCTTTCCAGGTTCTTTACAGAAAAAAAGTCAGGAAACAAATAATAACACTATTAATGAAATAAATAATAACTAAATAACCCTCTCTGAGTTCTTCACAGAAAAAACAGGAAATAAATAATAACTAAATAACTCTCTCTGGGTTCTTCATAGAAAAAAAAGCCATGGAACATTAACTTTCTGTCGTGCCATGCACAATCTTAACAGATAAAAGTTCAGCTCAGTTGTCAGAGCAGAATCTCTCTGACACATATGAGCAGTCTCTTAAAGTTCTTGTGTTCCTTCCTTATAATCCTTTTGTAGGTTCCAGTAGGCTTGTAGACACCGCTGTTTGCAGCTCTCTCTCATCAACTTCCCTGTGAAAACCACAAAAGAAGCAGGTTGAGAAACTGAACTAAGTGATACAGCACCTACACAGCACAATACATTTCACTACCAGTATGGTTGTAAAGATGGATTTTATCCCAGTAGATTTTATTATGATTATATTTGTTTATGCTCAGAATGACTCATTCAAGTCAGAAAAGTGAGCTTACCTATGTATGTTCATCAGTGTGAACTGTGGGCCTGCATCTGGCTGGTGAGAAGTTGAATATCAGGTTCCATTCTAGTTACAGCCAGTCTCAAGCACTGATGCAAATGTTCATCTGTCAATCTTGATCTCATCGGGTTTTCAGCAGTTTCATGCGAGAAAAGGTTTTCTCGCAGATATACGTGCTGCCAAAAACTGTGGACATTTTCATTGCGTGTTTTTTGATGTTTGGATATGTGTCGTTTGGGAGGGCGGCATAGAAGTCAATGAGACTGTTGGGCTTGAATGCGTCTTTCAGAACATCACAGTTCTGTAACTCAGCCAACTCAAACTGATATGAAGGCTGGGAATAAAAATGAGCAGTTGCGCTGTGTCTTGCACGTCCGTGCTCTCATCCAGTGCTAATGAAAAAAGTCAAATTCTTTCGTCTTCTGCTGCAGCTGGGCATATACATTACTCCCGATTTCTTCAACGCGTCTGGTGATTGTACTCGCCGACAGACTTACGGCATTAAATGCATCTTTCTTCTCGGGACACACCTCCTCCGCGACAGCATCCATACATTTCTTAACAAACTCTCCGTCAGTGAAAGGCTTACCGCTTCTTGCTATCAGTTTAGCAACCCGAAAGCTGGCCCGAACGGATGCCTGGTTCAGCTGAGCTTGGCGTACAAATGTATTCTGCTGAGATAGTAGTCCACTTTTTAGCTTTGAGAGTTTGTCTGCTCGTATTTGGCCTTGCAAGCTATCGTACTTGTCTTTGTGACGGGATTCATAGTGTCGGCGAAGATTGTATTCTTTGAATACCGCCACCGTCTCTTGACAGATGAGACAAACAGCCTTTTCTTTGCATTGAACAAAAAAAAAATTGTTTGTCCACTGCAGGTTAAATACCCTGCATTCTGAATCAATTTTTCTCTTACCTAACCTTTTCGCCATTATTCCGTTCTCTCTTTGACAGGGCCTAGGATTTTTTTTCTGGAGGCCAAATAGGAAAAAAATTCGATAGCGTCTCTGGTATTGTTCAGAGGGCCGGGCCAAATGTGCTGACGGGCCGCATCCGGCCCGCGGGCCGTAGTTTGGTGACCACTGCCCTAGACCCACTCCAAATTGCTTACCGCTCCAATAGGTCCACAGACGACGCAATCGCAATCATACTGCACACTGCCCTAACCCATCTGGACAAGAGGAATACCTATGTTAGAATGCTGTTCATCGACTACAGCTCAGCATTTAACACCATAGTACCCTCCAAACTCGTCCGCCCTGTGCAACTGGGTCCTGGACTTCCTAACGGGCCACCCCCAGGTGGTGAGGGTACAAACAACATCTCCACCCCGCTGATCCTCAACACTGGGGCTCCACAAATGTGTGTTCTCAGCCCTCTCCTGTACTCCCTGTTCACCCATGACTGCGTGGCCACGCACACCTCCAACTCAATCATCAAGTTTGCAGACTACACAACAGTGGTAGGCTTGATTAAGAGCAACGACGAGACGGCCTACAGGGAGGAGGTGAGGGCCCTTGGAGTGTGGTGTCAGGAAAATAACCTCTCACTCAAGGTCAACAAAACAAAGAAGATGATCGTGGACTTCAGGAAATAGCAGAGGGAGCACCCCCCTATCCACATCGACGGGACAGTAGTGGAGAGGGTAGAAGGTTTTAAGTTCCTCGGCGTACACATCACGGACAAACTGAAATGGTCCACCCACACAGACATTGTGGTGAAGAAGGCGCAGGAGCGCCTCTTAAACCTCAGGAGGTTGAAGAAATTTGGCTTGTCACCAAAAACACTCACAAACTTTTACAGATGCACAATCGAGAGCATCCTGTCGGGCTGTATCACCGCCTGGTATGGCAAGTGCTCCGCCCACAACCATAAGGCTCTCCAGGGGTAGTGAGATTTGCACAACGAATCACCGGGGGCAATCTACCTGCCCTCCAGGACACCTACACCACCCGATGTCACAGGAAGGCCAAAAAGATCATCAAGGACAACAACCACCTGAGCCACTGCCTGTTCACCCCGCTATCATCCAGAAGGCGAGGTCAGTACAGGTGCATCAAAGCTGGGACCAAGAGACTGAAAAACAGCTTCTATCTCAAGGCCATCAGACTGTTAAACAGCCACCACTAACATTGAGTGGCTGCGGCCAACATACTGACTCAAATCTGCAGCCACTTTAATAATGGAAAATTGGATGTAATAAATGTATCACTAGTCACATTAAACAATGCCACTTAATATAATGTTTACATACCCTACATTACTCATCCACATATGTATATAGTGTACTCTATACCATCTGCTGCATCCTGCCTATGCCGTTCGACCATCACTCCTCCACATATGTATATAGTGTACTCTATACCATCTGCTGCATCCTGCCTATGCCGTTCGACCATCACTCCTCCACATATGTATATAGTGTACTCTATACCATCTGCTGCATCCTGCCTATGCCGTTCGACCATCACTCCTCCACATATGTATATAGTGTACTCTATACCATCTGCTGCATCCTGCCTATGCCGTTCGACCATCACTCCTCCACATATGTATATAGTGTACTCTATACCATCTGCTGCATCCTGCCTATGCCGTTCGACCATCACTCATCCACATATGTATATAGTGTACTCTATACCATCTGCTGCATCCTGCCTATGCCGTTCGACCATCACTCATCCACATATTTATATGTACATATTCTTATTCATTCCTTTACATTTGTGTGTAAAAGGTAGTTGTTGTGAAATTGTTTGATTACTTGTTAGATATTACTGCATGGTCGGAACTAGAAGCACAAGCATTTCGCTACACTTTGATTTGATGTAGTGCACTACTTTTGACCAGAGCCCCTATGAGGTCCTAGTGCACTACATAGTGACGTACCCCTGGGACGTACCCCTGAGATCTCCTTGTGAGCGTCTGATTGAATCAACCGACTGCTCCTCACCTTTCTCTGAACCGTGGAGCCTCACTGTATTATTCGTTGTTGAAGAGCCCTTGTGAGTCGGTCCCCTATTGTTCTGGCGTGTACTCACTGAGTAGATAGTAGATACACACACTGTGACTAGACTAGACAATAACTCAGGAAAGATCCCAAGCGAAAGCAGAACACTGAAGGTTATTTGCTATAGCCTGGTCCCAGATCTGTCTGTGCTGTCTTGCCAGATATTATGGTCACACATTGGCAAGCCAGCACAGATTTTGGACCGGTCTAGTTGTGTGCTGCTGTTATTGACAGATATGGCCCTGTCATATGGCAGCAACTAGATGAACCACTATCAGGCTGGGTAGAGCTGGGCTCGGCAGGACTGTGTCAGTCAACCCCAGGGGGGTGGGAAATACTGATTTGGGGCTCCATGATTAAAGAGCGACTGAACGCACCAATTCCACATGTTTCTCTGTTGCTCATTAAAGAAAAATTAGATTTCAGTCTTGGGGGTGTGGTTCAATGTGGCAGTTACTGATGTTTGTCCCTCATGAGACACCATAGGAACAAAGCCAGTATTACTTCCTCAAAATAGTCCGAAGGAATCTGCGATAATTCAAGAATTCTGTAATTAAGTTTGACGTTTTTTTTCTTATGTAATAGAATATAGCTAGAATATTGGAAATACCGCTAGAATATAGATATAGAAATACAGCTAGAATAGAATAGAAGTATAATATTGCTTACTAACACTAAAATGACTGGTAGTAGTGGCAAGGCCTGGTCTTCTTAGAGGCTGGTCACTCATTCTGCTCTATCTCCTCACGATGTTCCCATGATGTCCCCATGATGTTCCCATGATGTTCCCATGATGTCCCCATGATGTTCCCATGATGTTCCCATGATGTTCCCATGATGTCCCCATGATGTCCCCATGATGTTCCCATGATGTCCCCATGATGTTCCCATGATGTCCCCATGATGTCCCATGATGTCCCCATGATGTTCCCATGATGTCCCCATGATGTTCCCATGATGTCCCCATGATGTTCCCATGATGTCCTCATGATGTCCCCATGATGTTCCCATGATGTCCCCATGATGTCCTCATGATGTTCCCATGATGTCCCCATGATGTCCTCATGATGTTCCCATGATGTCCCCATGATGTTCCCATGATGTCCCCATGATGTTCCCATGATGTCCCCATGATGTCCTCATGATGTTCCCATGATGTCCCCATGATGTCCTCATGATGTTCCCATGATGTTCCCCATGATGTCCTCATGATGTTCCCATGATGTCCCCATGATGTCCTCATGATGTTCCCATGATGTCCCCATGATGTCCTCATGATGTTCCCATGATGTTCCCATGATGTTCCCATGATGTCCCCATGATGTTCCCATGATGTTCCCATGCTGAATCACCAACAGTAGCAGCATGGAGACTCCACCAACACAATGACATGACTGGGGCCTAATAAAGCCGGCGTTGCCATGGTGACCCCTGCCCAGCATGCAGTGTCAGAGGGTGGGGAGAGAGAGATGAGGGTCTGTAAAGGCCCATTCCAGATCACACCACCAATCCATGATAATAATAATAATAGCTACCTCTCCTCTCCCGCCTCCTCTCCTTCCTATCCCTTCTCCTCTCCCTCCTATCCCTTATCCTCTCCATCCTCCTCTCCCTCCTATACCATCTCTTCTCCCTCCTATCTCTCCTCTCCTTCCTTCTCTCCCTCCTATCTCTCCCATCCCTTCTCCTCTCCCTCCTATCTCTCCTCTCCCTCCTCTCCATCCTCTTCTCCCTCCTATCTCTCCTCTCCCTCCTATCTTTCCTCTCCCTCCTCTACTTCCTTCACTCCCTCCTCCTCTCCCCTCTCCCTCCTCTCTCCTCTATTTCCTTCTCTCCCTCCTCCTCTCCCCTCTCCCTGGGTATTTGTAGCATAAATGGCTGCCTGGGATTTCATGGAATAATAGCTAATAGGTGACCTTGTTCTGTCTGAGGTTTAACATTTTAATTCCCAGTTGCTAATATATGCATATTATATAAGGCTTCCACTAGATGTCAACCGTCTTTAGAAACTTGAATGAGGCTTCTACTGTGATGTGGGGCCGGATGAGAGCTCTTTGAGTCATTGGTCTGGCAGAGAGCCAGGTCCTGGTCACGCGCATTTCACATGAGAGCAACCTGGCTTTACTACAGACAATGGAATTCTCCGGTTGGAACGTTATTGAAGATTTATGATAAAAACATCCTAAAGATTGATTCTATACTTAGTCTGAAATGTTTCTACGACCTGTAATATAACTTTTTGAACATTCCGACTGATGTTCGGCTGGACCTGCTCAGGTCCAGATTTGTGTACTTAACACCCTAACAAAAGTAGCCACTTGGACATAAGTAATTGACATTATCGAACAAATCAAACATTTATTGTGGAACTGGGATTTCTGGGAGTGCATTCTGATGAAGATCATCAAAGGTAAGGGAATATTTATAATGTGATTTCTGGTCTCTGTTGACTCCAACATGGCAGATAATAAATACAAAAATCTCAGATTATTGCATGGTTTGTTTTCTCCATAAAGGTTTTTTGAGATCTCATACAGCGGTTGCATTAAGGAGAGGTATATCTATAATTCCATGTGTAACACTTGTATTTTCATCAACATTTATGATGAGTATTTCTGTAAAATTGATGTGGCTCTCTGCAATATCACTGGATGTTTTTGGAACTAGTGAACGTAACACGCCAATGTAAACTCAGATTTTTTTTATATAAATATGAACTTTATCAAACAAAACATACATGTATTGTGTAACATGAAGTCCTATGAGTGTCATCTGATGAAGATCATCAAGTTATTAATTTTATCTCTATTTGTGCTTTTTGTGACTCCTCTCTTTGGCTGGAAAAATGGCTGTTTTTATCTGTGGCTTGGTGGTGACCTAACATAATCGTTTGTGGTGCTTTCGCTGTAAAGCCTATTTGAAATCTGACACTGTGGTGGGATTAACAACAAGATTACCTCTTTAAAACGGTATAAGATATATGTATGTTTGAGGAATTTTAATTATGAGATTTCTGTTGTTTTGAATTTGGCGCCCTGCACTGTCACTGGCTGTTGGCATATCGATCACGTTAACGGGATTGCAGCCATAATAAGTTTTAAAGGACAAATACAAGAATCTGCTAGAAACAAGGAAGAGGTTAGACGGCACACTACCTTACGATGATGACCTGTAGTGTAATGACTATATTACCAACATTTGAATAACATCTAATCCTAGGTAAACTACCTGACCAAATCTCTTCATAATGGACCATTTTCCCTGGTTGTTTTCCCCATGCAGCTGTTGCCATGACGACAGACGAGGCGACAGAGCGACAGCAGCAAAAGAAGCCCAGCCAGCAGGAGGCAGAGCAGCATCAGGCCACGCCCCCTGACCACGGGCCCTCTGAGTCCCAGGCTTCCAGCACTCCCGTCACCTCGCCCCTAAGCCCCGGCCCGCCCTCCTCACCCCAGGAGGAGGTGCAGCTGAGACCCCGCCAGCGCACCTCGGCCGACCGTGGCCTCTCGCGACTCTTCTCCTCTTTCCTGAAGAGGAGGTCTCAGTGCGAGGGGGACGGGGGAGAGAAGGGGGAGAAAGGAGGGGACGGGGGAGAAGCCAAGGCGCCCATCGCTGACTGTGAGCCGGAGCTCAGGATCGAGGGGGATCAGAACCTCGACCTGCACTCACTCAGCAGCAACGAGGCTCAGGTGAGAGCCTATCACTCCTACTACGCTGTCATACTGGGACTGTGTGTTGTTGTAGGGTTAGGCTTGACGAGGACATGTTTAATAGCAGTGTGTGTGGTTGAGGACTCTTAGCTACTGCTTAGCTAGAGTGCAAAATTATGTTGATTTTAGTCTGAGCTGATGAATGTGCTCTTCAGTGGTAAGTGGTAGGTCTTTTGTGCTGGATTTACAGTGCTCTGAATTACAGTACTCTCTCAGTCTTCAAACTGCTATGTGAAGTGAGTAAGAACAGACGTGCATGAATGAGTAATGATTGTGGTGTTTGTGATGTGGCTTGAGGAAAGCCTTTCCTTTGGTTCCTATTGTTCCTTCTTTACATAGGATTTCATTTCGGTCTCAAAGCACAACGTTATGGCAATATATAGTCACAATAGTGAGAATATATAGTCACAATAGTGAGGATATATAGTCACAATAGTGAGGATATATAGTCACAATAGTGAGGATATATAGTCACAATAGTGAGGATATATAGTCACAATAGTGAGGATATATAGTCACAATAGTGAGGATATATAGTCACAATAGTGAGGATATATAGTAGGGATGCACAATATATCGGTGACATTTTGGATCGGATGTCTAGTTTAATGCCCAATATGCAAAACCTATATCAAAGCTGACATGCATACCTATATAATAATATAATAATAATATCTATACTATATACTATATAATGTCGGTACATGACGTAATGACGCCACGTAGCATTTTGCGCTACACCTGCAACACAGCATTCCTAACCTGGTCCACAATGTCTGCTGGTGTGGATCGAGCAGTCAACAAGTCAAGCAATCATTTGAAAGAGTAAGAACATTTCAGCGAAACAACTCAAAGGCGAAATCCATTAACGGCAAGATAATTGAATTCATTGCCCTTGACAATCAACCGTTCTCTGTCGTGGGTGATGTTGGCTTTCGCCGACTGGTCGAGCACCGGTTAACATTGCCAAGTGCGCTATTTTTCCGATGTTGTCCTACCAGAGTAACACAGTAATAGCGTCACTGCTATTAGCTTCACGACATACATACTATGGAACACCGTTTGGGTCTTTGCGTGTCAAAAAATATACAGTAGCACTGTCAAAGCGGTACAATAAAATCTGCAAACACCGGCCATGAACGATGTGTTTACGGTACCGCGTTGATAATAAAGCATCATTTGTTCGACCGCAACTTCTGGGGTAGCTAGCTTTAGCTTGGTACCTAGCTAGCACTAATACAACCAGCCTGAAAACAATGACCAGTAAAAAACTGCAGTTATTTTCATTATTCTTAGCAATGATTTAGGAATCCTCGTGAGTAAGTATTAGCTAGGTTGCCACTTGTTGTTCGTGTGTTGATATTGAACTTCAGTTCATGAAAATAAATAGCTAGCCAGCTACTTAACCCTGTTGCCCAAAGCTAACGTTATAAGCAGCCAGCTACTTAACCCTGTTGCCCAAAGCTAACGTTATAAGCAGCCAGCTAGCTTCATCTCGCTAGTGAGGCTCGACCGGACCGGGTAATGTGTTGTGAAGCTAGATACAATAAAAATTAGGCACAATAGTGGAATTTGCGGTTTGCCTTCAAAATAAAAATATGTCATTAACAGTAGTGCAAATGAATACAAATAGTAGAATTATGTCATACTTTTATTTTGAAGGCAAACCGCAAAGTCCACTATTGTGGCTAATCCTTGTTGTGGCTAGCTTCACATAGATGGGTCCGACCATCATTAATCTTAATTAATTAATTAGTCTTATAAATTAGAGTTATTTTAGATGATGACACCTAGCTATATAGTTAGCTAGCTAACGATAGCTACTGAAATAGATTATGTCGTTTTACTATGTTTTTGGGGAAGAACATTGTTTGCATCCATGAGCTAGCTAGCTTTTTTTTATGACCAGCACTGTAGGTGCGCGAGACAACTTTACCAGCATCATAGCATCATAGCATACAGCATCATAGCATACAGCATCATAGCATACAGCATCACAGCATCATAGCATACAGCATCATCATAGCATACAGCATCACAGCATTATAGCATACAGCATCATAGCATACATATCGATGAATCGTTGTGACATATGAAATACGAGTGATAGTGTAGTCAATGTGTAATAACTAGGTAACACAAATGATGAACGAGTTAAATTATTATGTGGCGTGCAGTCATATTCAGGTCCTGATTGACACATCAAATATTGTTAAATAGTGTATTTTTTGACACGCAAAGACCCAAACTGCGTTCCATGGAAATCCTGGTTGAGAATGAAACGACTGAACAAATGAACAACGAAACAGCATAGCAAGTAAGTGAAAGAAATAGGTTTTGATTATGTTTTACTGGTAATGGGGACATAACGTAACAAAATTACTTTTTGGTCAGTGTGTGTGTGTATGTGTGTGTGTGTGTGTGGTGTGTGTGTGTGTGTTTGTGTGTAACCTTTATTTAACTCGGCAAGTCAGTTAAGAATACATTCTTATTTATAATGACGGCCTACCCCGGCCAAACCCCGACGACGCTGGGCCAATTGTGCGCTGCCCTATCTATCTCTCTCTCTCTCTCTCTCTCTCTGTCTCTCTGTCTCTCTGTCTCTCTGTCTCTGTCTCTCTCTCTCGTTCTCTCTCTCTCAATTCAAGGGGCTTTATTGGCATGGGAAACGTGTTAACATTGCCAAAGCAAGTTAGGTAGATAATATATAAAGTGAATATATAAAGTGAAATAAACAATAAAAATTAACAGTAAACATTACACATACAGAAGTTTCAAAACAATAAAGACAATCCAAATGTCATATTATATATATACAGTGTCTCTCTCTCTCTCTGCTCTCTGCTCTCTGAGGTCATGCCTTTGATCCTTTAGTGTAGGGAGGCTCCATTCGGCTCCTCTAAAAGGTTTGTCTGAGCTGAGGTAGTCTCTGCCTGGCTGGCTGACTGGCCAACTAGTTCCCTTCCTCTCCCTGATCAGTAGTTATTTTAAGACCCTGTGCCTTCTACAGTGATTTACTTTACTTTTAGCTGTATTGCTACTTTAATTATTCATTGCCAGAGCCTTTGTGTGTGTGTGTGTGTGTGTGTGTGTGTGTGTGTGTGTGTGTGTGTGTGTGTGTGTGTGTGTGTGTGTGTGTGTGTGTGTGACAAAGCCTTAGTGAAGTGTAGAGATGCAGAACCAGAATGGTTGACCTGACTAATAACTTCTGGGTTTGAGCTTCGGGTTAATGGTTTTTAAATGACTCTAGGTATGTGGTTGTAAAGGTATCATGTGTTAACTGACTGGACATTGTATGAGACTGAACAATGATGGTATAGACGAGCTTACCTATATATACAGTTAATGTCAAAAGTTTACATACACTTAGGTTGGAGTCATTAAGACTTGTTTTTCAACCACTCCACAAATTTCTTATTAACAAACTATAGTTTTGGCAAGTCGGTTAGGACATCTACTTTGTGCATGACAAGTAATTTTTCCAACAAATGTTTACAGGCAGCTTATATCACTTATAATTCACTGTATCACAATTCCAGTGGGTCAGAAGTTTACATACACTAAGTTGACTGTGCCTTTAAACAGCTAGGACAATTCCAGAAAATGATGTCATGGCTTTAGAAGCTTTTGATAGGCTGATTGACATCATTTGAGTCAATTGGAGGTGTACCTGTGGATGTATTTCAAGGCCTAGCTTCAAACTCAGTGCCTCTTTGCTTGACATCATGGGAAAATCAAAAGAAATCAGCCAAGACCTCAGAAAAAAGATTGTACACCTCCACAAGTCTGGTTCATCTTTGGGAGCAATTTCCAAATGCCTGAAGGTACCACGTTCATCTATACAAACAATAGTACACAAGTATAAACACCATGAGACCACGCAGCCGTCATACCGCTCAGGAAGGAGACGCGTTCTGTGTCCTAGAGATGAACGTACTTTGGTGCGAAAAGTGCAAATCAATCCCAGAACAACAGCAAAGGATCTTGTGAAGATGCTGGAGGAAACTGGTACAAAAGTATCTACATCCACAGTAAAAACGAGACCTATATCGACGTAACCTGAAAGGCCGCACAGCAAGGAAGAAGCCATTGCTCCAAAACCGCCATAAAAAAGCCAGACTACGGTTTGCAACTGAACATGGGGACAAAGTTCGTACATTTGGAGAAATGTCCTTTGGTCTGATGAAACAAAAATAGAACTGTTTGGCCATAATGACCATCGTTATGTTTGGAGGAAAAAGGAGGAGGCTTGCAAGCCGAAGAACACCATCCCAACCGTGAAGCACGGGGGTGGCAGCATCATGTTGTGGGGGTGCTTTGCTGCAGGAGGGACTGGTGCACTTCACATACTAGATAGCATCATGTGGTTGGAAAATTACGTGGAGACATTGAAGCAACATCTCAAGACATCAGTCAGGAAGTTAAAGCTTGGACGCAAATGGGTCCTCTAAATAGACAATGACCCCAAGCATACTTCCAAAGTTGTGGAAAAATGGCTTAAGGACAACAAAGTCAAGGTATTGGAGTGGCCATCACAAAGCCCTGACCTCAAACCTACAGGAATTTTGTTGGCAGAACTGAAAAAGCGTGTGCGAGCAAGGAGGCCTACAAACCTGACTCAGTTACACCAGCTCTGTCAGGAGGAATGGGCCAAAATTCACCCAATTGATTGTGGGAAGCTTGTGGAAGGCTACCTGAAATGTTTGACCCAAGTTAATCAATTTAAAGGCAATGCTAACAAATACTAATTGAGTGTATGTAAACTTCTGACCAACTGGAAATGTGATGAAAGGAATAAAAGTTAAAATAAATCATTTTTTCTACTATTATACTGACATTTCACATTCTTAAAATAAAGTGGTGATCCTAACTGACCTAAGACAGGGAATTGTTACTAGGATTAAATGTCAGGAATTGTGAAAAACTGAGTTTAAATGTATTTGGCTGAGGTGTATGTAAACTTCCAACTTCAACTGTATCAATATCATGTCTTTGTCGTTTGTAAAGTTGTTTGTTCTGTGTAGCTTTAAGCAAGCATGTTTGTCTTACACACAGATGCAAATGTGTCCATGTGTGTGTTTTTGGAATGAATATAAAAATGGAATGTGTTAAAAATGTGTCTTGTGTCTTTTCCTCCAGCCTGTCCAGGTAGACCAGAAGGAAGGCCCTGAGAAAGACTCAGAGGACGAGGGGGGAGAGAAAGACAAGGAGAAAAGAGAAGAGGACAGTGCCCAGGAGAAGGAGAAAAAGGAGGAGGACCCTGAGGGAGAGGGAGAAGGAAGAGAGGGCGAGGAGGGGGAGGGAGAGAAAGAGTTAAAGGAGAAGATAGCAGAAGAAGACGCTCAAACTCCTAAGCCTCCCCGTCGACCCAGGATCATGCAAATTAAAGTTACACTGCTGGACGACACTCTGTATGAGTGTGAGCTGGATGTAAGTCCCAATATTACCAAATCATTCTTTATTATAGCTGGAATCCTAGGATACATAGCCTGGGGGGATCCAGGACGGTTTGTGCTGTCTTGCCAAATCCTATAAACTTGTCCGATTTGTTCATACAGTACCAGTCAAAAGGTTGGACACACTATGAAATAACATATGGAATCATGTAGTAACAAATCAGAATCTATTTTATATTTGAGATTCTTCAAAGTAGCCACCTTTTGCCATGATGAGTGTTGCACACTCATTCTCTCAACCAGCTTCACATGGAATGCTTTTCTAACAGTCTTGAAGGAGTTCCCACATATGCTGAGCACTTGTTGGCTGCTTGTTCTTCACCCTGCGGTCCAACTCATCCCAAACCATCTCAATTAGGTTGAGGTCAGATGATTGTGGCTTTGATGTCTTCTCTATTATTCTACAATGTACAGTAGGAAATAGTTTGAAACTTTTTAAAAACTTTTTAAAAACTTGAATGAGTAGGTGTGTCCAAACTTTTTGGCACCGTACATACATATACAGTTAAAGTCGGAAGTTTACATAAACTTAGATTGGAGTCATTAAAACTCGTTTTTCAAACACTCTACAAATTCCTTGTTAACAAACTATAGTTTTGGCATGTCCGTTAGGACATCTACTTTGTGCATGACACAAGTAATTTTAAGTAATACATGACTTTAACCCATTTTATAAGAGATTCCCAAAAATGTAAAATATTCGAGGCATTTATATATAATCTCCAGCCGTACTTTATCAAAAGCCTTTTCAAAGTCAGCTATGAATAACAGGACTGGTTTCCCAGATATTTCCCTGTGTTCTATTATTTCCAATATATCGTGCAATAAAATGCCTTTCTGATTAGAATGAATAATATCCGACAACTGCTTTTTAATTCTGTGCGCTATATATATTGCTAGACTGGCTTTTTCGGGTACAGTGCCTTCCGAAAGTATTCAGACCCCTTGACTTTTTCCACATTTTCTTACGTTACAGCCTTATTCTAAAATGTATTAAATTAATTATTTTCCTCATTAATCTACACACAATACCCCATAATGACAAAGCGAAAACAGTTTTTTATAAATGTTTACAAATATATTAAAAACATAAATACCGTATTTACATAATTATTCAGATCTTTTGCTATGAGACTCAAAATTGTGCTCAGGTGCATCCTGTTTCCATTGATCGTCCTTGAGATGTTTCTACAACTTGATTGGAGTTCAACTGTGGTAAATTCAATTGATTGGACATGACTTGGAAAGGCACACACCTGTCTATATAAGGTCCCACAGTTGACAGTGCATGTCAAAGCAAAAACCAAGCCATGAGGTCGAATGAATTGTCCCTAGAGCTCCGAGACAGGATTGTGTCGAGGCACAGATCTGGGGAAGGGTGCCAGAAAAATGTCTGCGGCATTGAAGGTCAAGAACACAGTGGCCTCCATCATTCTTAAATGGAGAAGTTTGGAAGATTCTTCCCAGAGCTGGCATCCTGGCCAAACTGAGCAATCAGGGGAGAAGGGCCTTGGCCAGTGAGGTGAACAAGAACCCGATGGTCACTCTAACTGAGCTCCAGATTTCCTCTATGGAGATGGGAGAACCTTCCAGAAGGACAACTATCTCTGTAGCACTCCACCAATCAGGCCTTTACGGTAGAGTGGCCAGATGGAAGCCACTCCTCAGTAAAAGGCACATGCCAGCCTGCTTGGAGTTTGCCAAAAGGCACTTAGACTCTCAGACCATGAGAAACTAGATTCTCTGGTGTGATGAAACCTGGATTGAATTCTTTGGACTGAATGCCAAGCGTCACGCCTGGAGAAAACCTGGCACCATCCCTACAATTAAGCATGGTGGTGGCAGCATCATGCTGTGGGGATGTTTTTCAGCGTCAGGTACTGGGTAACAAGTCATGATCGAGGAAAAGATGAATGGAGAAAAGTATAGAAATCCTTGATGAAAACCTGCTCCAGAGCGCTCAGGACCCCAGACTGGGGCGAAGGTTCACCTTCTAACAGAGCATCGACCCTAAGCACACAGCCAAGACAACGCAGGAGTGGCTTCAGGACAAGTCTCTGAATGTCCTTGAGTGGCCCAGTCAGAGTCCAGACTTGAACCTGATTAAACATCTCTGGAAAGACTTGAAAATAGCTGTGCAATGATGCTACCCATCCAACCTGACAGCGCTTGAGAGGAGCAATTTAATCCATTTTAGATTTTTTTTGTGTGTATTTTTTAGAAAAAGTCAGTGGGTCGGAATAGTTTTAGAAGATACGGTATCTCTCCTGCTTCTAGAAACATGGCAAATTCCCTACACAGTTAAAGACAGGTTTATTATGTCTCTGTATGACATCTCTCTCTTCCCTTTAGAAACATGCCAAAGGTGTGGAGCTGTTCACCAAGGTGTGTGACCACCTCAACCTGCTGGAGAGAGACTACTACGGTCTGGCCATCTGGGAGTCGCCCTCCATGAAGGTCCGTTGCTCTAAGTTTCCAAACTGTTTTTTGCTTTGTGACCCACAAGTTGAGGTGTCTTTTGAGTTGTCACCTGATTGGCTGAATACCCCGGTGCGCGCGAGGTGGTTGGAGTTGTCACCTGATTGGCTGAATACCCCGGTGCGCGCGAGGTGGTTGGAGTTGTCATGACAGAAATATGATGCCATGTTTATATGATGCCACTATCGGTGGTTTCTATTGAGAAGATATATGAAGCAATCTGTGCATTTGAACAACAGGCATCAATACACCTATTTCACTTTTGCATGTCAAAAACCAAATGACCACTGCTGCATATGCTGCCACGGTTTAGAACGGATTAGATTAAACTATTTTGAGCGAGAAGGCAGCTCACGCACAAACGAGTGCACCAGGGAGAACTCAACAAGCATGCAGATGATATAAGTGAAAACGCATTATCTAACTGGGGATAGCTGGCTAACATAATGTCACAAAGCATTATCTAACGGGATAGCTGGCTAACATAATGTCACAAAGCATTATCTAACTGGGGATAGCTGGCTAACATAATGTCACAAAGCATTATCTAACTGGGGATAGCTGGCTAACATAATGTCACAAAGCATTATCTAACTGGGGATAGCTGGCTAACATAATGTCACAAAGCATTATCTAACTGGGGATAGCTGGCTAACATAATGTCACAACGCATTATCTAACTGGGGATAGCTGGCTAACATAATGTCACAAAGCATTATCTAACGGGATAGCTGGCTAACATTTCACAAAGCATTAGCTAACGGGATAGCTGGCTAACATTTCACAAAGCATTATCTAACGGGATAGCTGGCTAACATAATGTCACAAAGCATTATCTAACGGGATAGCTGGCTAACATTTCACAAAGCATTATCTAACGGGATAGCTGGCTAACATAATGTCTAACTGGGGATAGCATAATTATCATTATCTGGGGATAGCTGGCTAACATAATGTCACAAAGCATTATCTAACGGGATAGCTGGCTAACATAATGTCACAAAGCATTATCTAACGGGATAGCTGGCTAACATAATGTCACAAAGCATTATCTAACGGGATAGCTGGCTAACATAATGTCACAAAGCATTATCTAACTGGGGATAGCTGGCTAACATAATGTCACAAAGCATTATCTAACTGGGGATAGCTGGCTAACATAATGTTACAAAGCATTATCTAACTGGGGAGAGGTAGCTAACATTTCACAAAGCATTATCTAACTGGGGATAGCTGGCTAACATAATGTCACAATGCATTATCTAACTGGGGATAGCTGGCTAACATAATGTCACAAAGCATTATCTAACTGGGGATAGCTGGCTAACATAATGTTACAAAGCATTATCTAACTGGGGATAGCTGGCTAACATTTCACAAAGCATTATTAAACTGGGGAGAGGTAGCTAACATTTCACAAAGCATTATCTAACTGGGGATAGCTAGCTAACATAATGTCACAAAGCATTATCTAACTGGGGAGAGGTAGCTAACATTTCACAAAGCATGATGCGCTAGCCAGGTAACTTTCATTCTGAAATACACTATGTATACAAAAGTATGTGGACACTCCTTCAAATTAGTGGATTCAGCTATTCCAGCCACACCCATTGCTCACAGGTATATAACATCGAGCACACAGCCATGCAATCTCCATAGGAAACAATAGCAGTAGAATGACCTTACTGAAGAGCTCAGTGACTTTCAACGTGACACCGTCATAGGATGCCACCTTTCCAACAAGTCAGTTTGTAAAATGTCTTCCCTGCTAGAGCTGCCCTGGTCAACTGTAAGTGCTGTTATTGTGAAGTGGAAACGTCTAGGAGTAACAACCGCTCAGCCGTGAAGTGACAGGCTATACAAGCTAACAGAACAGGACCTCCAGAGTGCGTCTGTCCTCCGTTGCAACACTCACTAACAACTTCCAAACTGTCTTTGGAAGCAACATCAGCACAAGAACTGTTCGTCAGGAGCTTCATGAAATGGGTCACAAGCCTAAGCTCAGCATACACAATGCCGAGCATCGGCTGGAGTGGTGTTAATTAAGCTCGCCACCATTGGACTCTGGAGTAGTGAAAACGCGTTCTCTGGAGTGATGAATCACACTTCACCGTCTGGCAATCCGACGGATGAATCTGGGTTTGGCAGATGCCAGAAGAACGCTACCTGCCACAATGCATAGTGCCAACTGTAAAGTTTGGTGGAGGAGGAATAATGGTCTGGGGCTGATTTTCATGGTTCGGGTCCTTTAGTTCCAGTGAAGAGAAATCTTAACGCTACGATTCTGGGCTTCTCTCCAACGTTCCAACATCTAGTGGAAAGCCTTCCCAGAATAGTGGAGGTTGTTATAGCAGGGGTGACCAACTCCATATTAATACCCATGATTTAGGAATGAAATGTTCAACGAGCAGGTGTCCACATACCGTTGGTCATGTAGTGTAACTTTATAGTTAGTCAGATTTGAGTTTAGAAAGGACTTAAAATAGGCATGAGAGCCAACTAGCTAGCAAGCAAGCTACCAGCTAGCTATATCTAGCTGCTTATCAAAGGTAGATAACTGGTTAATCTCACACACAAAAAATGACCACATTTTTTTTATCAATGTCTCCAAACATTACTGTAGCTAGTTAATTCATTTGATAATGCTTTGTGATGCACCAGGTTTTATGCTGTTTTAGTCCACAGAACATGACAGTAGAACCTGATGAACCACATGGGGAAACAATCAAGTTGACCAGCCAACTTCATACTCTTTGGTCCTACCTGAACCTTGATGAGAAGGTTCTAGCTAGTGTATCCCTCTGTCCTTGGACTCTTGTTAGATGAAGTTGTCTGGTTTATCAGGTCCCAGGCTCCCATGACTGTTATGAATATTTATTTACAAGTTAATTAATTACAATTAGCCTTTTGCTTTAGTGCCGTCTGTACCTGATCGAGCAGATCTAGCCTCGCGTGCGGAAGTAAGCCGTCTGGCGCGACAGTCATTGGGAGGGAGACTAGAGCAGACCCAGAAGTTCTGACTGAACGCACATTTAAGCGCCACCAGGACGGTTTGTTTACTTTATGCTGCTATGATTTCTGCTATGGAATCCTGCGATTTTGTTGGGGCAGTTCCCCCCCCCTCATTGTAAATAGTTGGCAAAGCTAGCTATATCTAGCTGCTTATCAAAGGTAGATAATTCCCCAAGAAGTGTTCTCAAGGAGAGGCTGCTGCTGTCGGTCACTGTGGAGCAGAGTAGTAAGTAACAGCTTGTTACGAACAATATATTTTAATCTGGAAAATGTACAAATTTACCACACTATAAGCATTTAAAATCCATGAATTACATGATATGTCATATTTTTTTACCAATCACAAGTGGGGGGGTCGCCCCTAACGCTCTAATCGACTGGTTGACTGGGGAAAAAACATACACAGACCAAAGAATAAGTCAAATATATATTCTCCTGCAAAATGTCTTGATAAACTTGGGAATTCATTTTTCCGTCGGTGATTGCAAGCTGTCCAGGCCCTGAGGCAGCAAAGCAGCCCCAAATCATGATGCTCCCTTCACCATACTTTACAGTTGGGATGAGGGTTTGATGTTGGTGTGCTGTGCCTTTTTTCCCCCCACACACAGTGTTGTGTGTTCCTTCCAAACAACTCAACTTTAGTTTCATTTGTCCACGGAATATTTTGCCAGTAGCGCTGTGGAACATCCAGGGGCACTTTTACAAACTTCAGACGTGCAGCAATGTTTTTTTTTGGACAGCAGTGGCTTCTTCCGTGGTGCCCTCACATGAACACCATTCTTGTTTTGTGTTTTACTTATCATAGACTCGTCAACATAAATGTTAGCACGTTCCAGAAATGTCTGTAAATCTTTAGCTGACACTCTAGGATTCTTCTTAACTTCGTTGAGCATTCTGTGCCGTGATCTTGCAATCATCTTTGCAGGACGGCCGCTCCTAGGGAGAGTAGCAACAGTGCTGAACTTTCTCCATTTATAGACCATGTCTTACCGTGGACTGAAGAACATCAAGGCTTTTAGAGATACGTTATAACCCTTTCCAGCTTTTTGCAGGTCAACAATTCTTAATCTTAGGTCTTCTGAGATCTCTTTTGTTAGAGGCATGGTTCACATCAGGCAATGCTTCTTGTGAACAGCAAACTCACATTTTGTGAGTGGTTTTTATAGGGCAGGGCAGCTCTAACCAATATCTTCAATCTCGTCTCATTGATTGGACTCCAGGTTAGCTGACTCCTGACTCCAATTAGCTTTAGGAGAAGCCATTAGTCTAGGGGTTCACATACTTTTCCCAACCTGAGCTTTAGGAGAAGCCATTAGTCTAGGGGTTCACATACTTTTCCCAACCTGAGCTTTAGGAGAAGCCATTAGTCTAGGGGTTCACATACTTTTTCCTACCTACACTGTGATTGTTTAAATTATGTATTCAATATAGACAAGAACAATTCTAATAATTAGTGTTATTAGTTTAAGCACACAATGTTTGTCTATTGTTGTGACTTAGATTAAAGATTAAAGATCAGATCAAATGTTATGACCAATTTATTCAGAAATCCAGGTATTTCCAAAGGGTTCACATACTTTTTCTTGCCACTGTAGATACTGTACATATTAGACACATGCTTCTTGTATCTAGTGTTTGATGTTCAGTTATAATTGGAGCCACGTCTGAGTCCTTGTTTTGTCTGATGATGTTCCTTCTCATCTCCCACAGACCTGGATGGATTTCACCAAGGAGATCCGCAGGCAGGTTCAAGGTGAGGCTTGTGCTCTGTTCTCATTGTGTAGAGCCTACCTTGTAACCTCTTGCTAAATACATGGTAATTATACTGTAGGTGTGTTAGTAAATTTCCTCCAGCGTCAGGCAGGGCGCTCTGGGCCTTTTCGTAAGTTCCCGAGCGTTTCTCTCTCGCACACTGGGGCGTTCTGATCGCACAGCGGAAGTCGAGCACCACCAGTTAACCGGATAAAGTTGGCTGGCTTGCTAGCTTCTTCCCCGAACACACCCTGAATGTGGAAAGGCTGTACACCTCACCGTGACACTTCCATTTCATTTTCTGCTCCACCTACGTAGGTGCAAAGTTAGACAAGATCTGTGCAGACGCACAATCATGTACAGGTGAGACGAAAATACCGTCGTCATTCATTACTCAGGGGGGGTATTCATTAGTGCACGTCGTAGCTAACGTTTTGGAACGAAAATGAGCGTTTCTTATTGAACAAGTTCATGTTATTCCCTTACAGTCAGTTTTGTTCCGTTTGGTGCCTATTGAATACGACCCAGGTTTTTTTAAACATCGCTGTGCATGTTTTAACAAGAGGAAAGTGTTACTGTGATATGAATGTGTTTTGATGACAGATTATTTCCTCAGGCATCAATTATGACTTTACCTTCAATGTGAAGTTCTATCCACCTGACCCAGCCCAGCTTTCTGAAGACAT
>NC_088402.1:11205127-11207627 GCF_034236695.1 Oncorhynchus nerka
ACCCCCACCTCTGTCTTAACATTATCTTCAGGACCATATCAACCCCCACCTCTGTCTTAACATTACCTTCAGGACCATATCAACCCCCACCTCTGTCTTAACATTACCTTCAGGACCATATCAACCCCCACCTCTGTCTTAACATTACCTTCAGGACCATATCAACCCCCACCTCTGTCTTAACATTATCTTCAGGACCATATCAACCCCCAGCTCTGTCTTAACATTACCTTCAGGACCATATCAACCCCCACCTCTGTCTTAACATTATCTTCAGGACCATATCAACCCCCACCTCTGTCTTAACATTACCTTCAGGACCATATCAACCCCCACCTCTGTAGTAACATTACCTTCAGGACCATATCAGGACCATATCAACCCCCACCTCTGTCTTAACATTATCTTCAAGACCATATCAACCCCCACCTCTGTCTTAACATTACCTTCAGGACCATATCAACCCCCACCTCTGTAGTAACATTACCTTCAGGACCATATCAACCCCCACCTCTGTCTTAACATTACCTTCAGGACCATATCAACCCCCACCTCTGTCTTAACATTACCTTCAGGACCATATCAACCCCACCTCTGTCTTAACATTACCTTCAGGACCATATCAACCCCCACCTCTGTCTTAACATTACCTTCAGGACCATATCAACCCCCACCTCTGTCTTAACATTACCTTCAGGACCATATCAACCCCCACCTCTGTCTTAACATTACCTTCAGGACCATATCAACCCCCACCTCTGTCTTAACATTACCTTCAGGACCATATCAACCCCCACCTCTGTCTTAACATTACCTACAGGACCATATCAACCCCCACCTCTGTAGTAACACTCTCTCCTCTCCTCCTCTCTCCTCCCCTCCTCTGTCCTCCCCTCCTCTCCTCCTCTCTCCCTCTCTCCTCCTCTCTCCTCTCCTCCTATCTCCTCCTCCTCCTCCTCTCTCCTCCTCTCTCCTTTCCTCCTCGTCATCATCCTCTCGGCCTTCTCATCTGGGACGCTGTCTCCTCCTCTCTCCTCTCTCCTCCTCCTCTCCTCTCTCCTCCCTCCTCTCTTCTCTCTCCTCTCCTTCTCGTCATCATCCTCTCGGCCTTCTCATCTGGGACACTCTCTCCTCTCCTCCTCTCTCCTCCTCCCTCCTCTGTCCTCCTCCTCCCCTCCCTCTCCTCCTCTCTCCTCTCTCCTCCTCTCTCTCCTCTCCTCCTCTCTCCTCCTCCTCCTTTCCTCCTTTCCTCATCATCATCCTCTCGGCCTTCTCATCTGGGACGCTGTCTCCTCCCCTCTCTCCTCTCTCCTCCTCTCTCCTCCCCTCCTCTCTCATCTCCTCCTCTCCTCGTCATCATCCTCTCGACCTTCTCATCTGGGGCGCTCTCTCCCTCTCCTCCTCTCCTCCCCTCCTCTCCTCTCCTCCTCTCTCCTCTCCTCCTCTCTCCTCTTCTCTCCTCCCCTCCTCTCTCCTCTCCTCCTCTCTCCTCCCCTCCTCTCTCCTCTCCTCCTCTCTCCTCCCCTCCTCTCCTCCTCGTCCTCCTCTCTCCTCTCCTCTTCTCATCATCCCCCGGCCTTCCATCTGGGCCTTCTCATCTGGGACGCTCTCTCCTCCTCTCTCCTCTCCTCCTCTCTCCTCTCCTCTCCTCCTCTCCTCCTCGTCATCATCCTCTCGGCCTTCTCATCTGGGACGCTCTCTCCTCCTCTGTCCTCTCCTCCTCTCTCCTCTCCTTCTCATCATCATCCTCTCGGTCTTCTCATCTGGGACTCTCTCCTTTCCTCCTCTCCTTCTCGTCATCATCCTCTCGGCCTTCTCATCTGGGACACTCTCTCTGCTCTCCTCTCCTCCTCTCTCCTCTCCTTCTCGGCCTTCTCATCTGGGACACTCTCTCCTCTCCTCTCCTCCTCTCTCCTCCCCTCCTCTGTCCTCTCTCCTCCCCTCCTCTCCTCCTCTCTCCTCCTCTCTCCTCTCCTCCTCTCCTTCTCGTCATCATCCTCTCGGCCTTCTCATCTGGGACACTCTCCTCCTCTCTCCTCCCCTCCTCTGTCCTCTCCTCCTCTCTCCTCTCCTCCTCCCTCTCCCTCCTCCTCTCCTCTCTCCTCCTCTTCCTCCTCCCTCTTCTCTCCTCCCCTCCTCTCCTCTCCTCTCCTCTCTCTCCTCTCCTTCTCGGCCTTCTCATCTGGGACACTCTCTCCTCCTCCTCCTCTCTCCTCCCCTCCTCTGTCCTCCTCTCCTCCCCTCCTCTCCTCCCCTCCTCTCCCTCTCTCCTCTCTCCTCCTCCTCCTCTCTCTCCTCTCTCCTCCTCTCCTCCTCTCCTTCTCGTCATCATCCTCTCGGCCTTCTCATCTGGGACACTCTCTCCTCTCCTCCTCTCCTCCCCTCCTCTGTCCTCTCCTCCTCTCTCCTCCCTCCTCTCCTCCTCTCTCCTCTCCTTCTCGTCATCATCCTCTCGGCCTTCTCATCTGGGACACTCTCTCTGCTCTCCTCTCCTCCTCTC
>NC_088402.1:11212627-11325127 GCF_034236695.1 Oncorhynchus nerka
GCCTGGTACTCTAGAACCAACTAGAGTAGACTCTGAGTACTCTAGAACCAACTAGAGTAGACTCTGAGTATAATGGCGTGCCACTCTAGAACCAACTAGAGTAGACTCTGAGTAGAATGGCGTGCCACTCTAGAACCAACTAGAGTAGACTCTGAGTAGAATGGCGTGCCACTCTAGATCCAACTAGAGTAGACTCTGAGTAGAATGGCGTGCCACTCTAGAACCAACTAGAGTAGACTCTGAGTAGAATGGCCTGGTACTCTAGAACCAACTAGAGTAGACTCTGAGTAGAATGGCCTGGTACTCTAGAACCAACTAGAGTAGACTCTGAGTATAATGGCGTGCCACTCTAGAACCAACTAGAGTAGACTCTGAGTAGAATGGCGTGCCACTCTAGATCCAACTAGAGTAGACTCTGAGTAGAATGTCCTGGTACTCTAGAACCAACTAGAGTAGACTCTGAGTATAATGGCGTGCCACTCTAGAACCAACTAGAGTAGACTCTGAGTAGAATGGCCTGGTACTCTAGAACCAACTAGAGTAGACTCTGAGTAGAATGGCCTGGTACTCTAGAACCAACTAGAGTAGACTCTGAGTATAATGGCATGCCACTCTAGAACCAACTAGAGTAGACTCTGAGTAGAATGGCCTGGTACTCTAGAACCAACTAGAGTAGACTCTGAGTAGAATGGCCTGGTACTCTAGAACCAACTAGAGTAGACTCTGAGTATAATGGCATGCCACTCTAGAACCAACTAGAGTAGACTCTGAGTAGAATGGCGTGCCACTCTAGATCCAACTAGAGTAGATTCTGAGTAGAATGTCCTGGTACTCTAGAACCAACTAGAGTAGACTCTGAGTATAATGGCGTGCCACTCTAGAACCAACTAGAGTAGACTCTGAGTAGAATGGCGTGCCACTCTAGATCCAACTAGAGTAGACTCTGAGTAGAATGTCCTGGTACTCTAGAACCAACTAGAGTAGACTCTGAGTATAATGGCGTGCCACTCTAGAACCAACTAGAGTAGACTCTGAGTAGAATGGCCTGGTACTCTAGAACCAACTAGAGTAGACTCTGAGTAGAATGGCCTGGTACTCTAGAACCAACTAGAGTAGACTCTTGAGTATAATGGCGTGCCACTCTAGAACCAACTAGAGTAGACTCTGAGTAGAATGGCCTGGTACTCTAGAACCAACTAGAGTAGACTCTGAGTAGAATGGCCTGGTACTCTAGAACCAACTAGAGTAGACTCTGAGTATAATGGCGTGCCACTCTAGAACCAACTAGAGTAGACTCTGAGTAGAATGGCGTGCCACTCTAGATCCAACTAGAGTAGATTCTGAGTAGAATGTCCTGGTACTCTAGAACCAACTAGAGTAGACTCTGAGTATAATGGCGTGCCACTCTAGAACCAACTAGAGTAGACTCTGAGTAGAATGGCCTGGTACTCTAGAACCAACTAGAGTAGACTCTGAGTAAATGGCGTGCCACTCTAGATCCAACTAGAGTAGATTCTGAGTAGAATGTCCTGGTACTCTAGAACCAACTAGAGTAGACTCTGAGTATAATGGCGTGCCACTCTAGAACCAACTAGAGTAGACTCTGAGTAGAATGGCCTGGTACTCTAGAACCAACTAGAGTAGACTCTGAGTAAAATGGCGTGCCACTCTAGAACCAACTAGAGTAGACTCTGAGTAGAATGGCCTGGTACTCTAGAACCAACTAGAGTAGACTCTGAGTAGAATGGCCTTGTACTCTAGAACCAACTAGAGTAGACTCTGAGTAGAATGGCCTGGTACTCTAGAACCAACTAGAGTAGACTCTGAGTACTCTAGAACCAACTAGAGTAGACTCTGAGTATAATGGCGTGCCACTCTAGAACCAACTAGAGTAGACTCTGAGTAGAATGGCGTGCCACTCTAGAACCAACTAGAGTAGACTCTGAGTAGAATGGCGTGCCACTCTAGATCCAACTAGAGTAGACTCTGAGTAGAATGGCGTGCCACTCTAGAACCAACTAGAGTAGACTCTGAGTAGAATGGCCTGGTACTCTAGAACCAACTAGAGTAGACTCTGAGTAGAATGGCCTGGTACTCTAGAACCAACTAGAGTAGACTCTGAGTATAATGGCGTGCCACTCTAGAACCAACTAGAGTAGACTCTGAGTAGAATGGCCTGGTACTCTAGAACCAACTAGAGTAGACTCTGAGTAGAATGGCCTGCTACTCTAGAACCAACTAGAGTAGACTCTGAGTATAATGGCATGCCACTCTAGAACCAACTAGAGTAGACTCTGAGTAGAATGGCCTGGTACTCTAGAACCAACTAGAGTAGACTCTGAGTAGAATGGCCTGGTACTCTAGAACCAACTAGAGTAGACTCTGAGTAGAATGGCCTGGTACTCTAGAACCAACTAGAGTAGACTCTGAGTATAATGGCGTGCCACTCTAGAACCAACTAGAGTAGACTCTGAGTAGAATGGCGTGCCACTCTAGATCCAACTAGAGTAGACTCTGAGTAGAATGTCCTGGTACTCTAGAACCAACTAGAGTAGACTCTGAGTATAATGGCGTGCCACTCTAGAACCAACTAGAGTAGACTCTGAGTAGAATGGCCTGGTACTCTAGAACCAACTAGAGTAGACTCTGAGTAGAATGGCCTGGTACTCTAGAACCAACTAGAGTAGACTCTTGAGTATAATGGCGTGCCACTCTAGAACCAACTAGAGTAGACTCTGAGTAGAATGGCCTGGTACTCTAGAACCAACTAGAGTAGACTCTGAGTAGAATGGCCTGGTACTCTAGAACCAACTAGAGTAGACTCTGAGTATAATGGCGTGCCACTCTAGAACCAACTAGAGTAGACTCTGAGTAGAATGGCGTGCCACTCTAGATCCAACTAGAGTAGATTCTGAGTAGAATGTCCTGGTACTCTAGAACCAACTAGAGTAGACTCTGAGTATAATGGCGTGCCACTCTAGAACCAACTAGAGTAGACTCTGAGTAGAATGGCCTGGTACTCTAGAACCAACTAGAGTAGACTCTGAGTAAAATGGCGTGCCACTCTAGATCCAACTAGAGTAGATTCTGAGTAGAATGTCCTGGTACTCTAGAACCAACTAGAGTAGACTCTGAGTATAATGGCGTGCCACTCTAGAACCAACTAGAGTAGACTCTGAGTAGAATGGCCTGGTACTCTAGAACCAACTAGAGTAGACTCTGAGTAAAATGGCGTGCCACTCTAGAACCAACTAGAGTAGACTCTGAGTAGAATGGCCTGGTACTCTAGAACCAACTAGAGTAGACTCTGAGTAGAATGGCCTGGTACTCTAGAACCAACTAGAGTAGACTCTGAGTAGAATGGCCTGGTACTCTAGAACCAACTAGAGTAGACTCTGAGTATAATGGCGTGCCACTCTAGAACCAACTAGAGTAGACTCTGAGTAGAATGGCGTGCCACTCTAGATCCAACTAGAGTAGACTCTGAGTAGAATGTCCTGGTACTCTAGAACCAACTAGAGTAGACTCTGAGTATAATGGCGTGCCACTCTAGAACCAACTAGAGTAGACTCTGAGTAGAATGGCCTGGTACTCTAGAACCAACTAGAGTAGACTCTGAGTAGAATGGCCTGGTACTCTAGAACCAACTAGAGTAGACTCTGAGTATAATGGCATGCCACTCTAGAACCAACTAGAGTAGACTCTGAGTAGAATGGCCTGGTACTCTAGAACCAACTAGAGTAGACTCTGAGTAGAATGGCCTGGTACTCTAGAACCAACTAGAGTAGACTCTGAGTATAATGGCGTGCCACTCTAGAACCAACTAGAGTAGACTCTGAGTAGAATGGCGTGCCACTCTAGATCCAACTAGAGTAGATTCTGAGTAGAATGTCCTGGTACTCTAGAACCAACTAGAGTAGACTCTGAGTATAATGGCGTGCCACTCTAGAACCAACTAGAGTAGACTCTGAGTAGAATGGCGTGCCACTCTAGATCCAACTAGAGTAGACTCTGAGTAGAATGTCCTGGTACTCTAGAACCAACTAGAGTAGACTCTGAGTATAATGGCGTGCCACTCTAGAACCAACTAGAGTAGACTCTGAGTAGAATGGCCTGGTACTCTAGAACCAACTAGAGTAGACTCTGAGTAGAATGGCCTGGTACTCTAGAACCAACTAGAGTAGACTCTGAGTATAATGGCGTGCCACTCTAGAACCAACTAGAGTAGACTCTGAGTAGAATGGCCTGGTACTCTAGAACCAACTAGAGTAGACTCTGAGTAGAATGGCCTGGTACTCTAGAACCAACTAGAGTAGACTCTGAGTATAATGGCGTGCCACTCTAGAACCAACTAGAGTAGACTCTGAGTAGAATGGCGTGCCACTCTAGATCCAACTAGAGTAGATTCTGAGTAGAATGTCCTGGTACTCTAGAACCAACTAGAGTAGACTCTGAGTATAATGGCGTGCCACTCTAGAACCAACTAGAGTAGACTCTGAGTAGAATGGCCTGGTACTCTAGAACCAACTAGAGTAGACTCTGAGTAAATGGCGTGCCACTCTAGATCCAACTAGAGTAGATTCTGAGTAGAATGTCCTGGTACTCTAGAACCAACTAGAGTAGACTCTGAGTATAATGGCGTGCCACTCTAGAACCAACTAGAGTAGACTCTGAGTAGAATGGCCTGGTACTCTAGAACCAACTAGAGTAGACTCTGAGTAAAATGGCGTGCCACTCTAGAACCAACTAGAGTAGACTCTGAGTAGAATGGCCTGGTACTCTAGAACCAACTAGAGTAGACTCTGAGTAGAATGGCCTTGTACTCTAGAACCAACTAGAGTAGACTCTGAGTAGAATGGCCTGGTACTCTAGAACCAACTAGAGTAGACTCTGAGTACTCTAGAACCAACTAGAGTAGACTCTGAGTATAATGGCGTGCCACTCTAGAACCAACTAGAGTAGACTCTGAGTAGAATGGCGTGCCACTCTAGAACCAACTAGAGTAGACTCTGAGTAGAATGGCGTGCCACTCTAGATCCAACTAGAGTAGACTCTGAGTAGAATGGCGTGCCACTCTAGAACCAACTAGAGTAGACTCTGAGTATAATGGCGTGCCACTCTAGAACCAACTAGAGTAGACTCTGAATAAAATGGCGTGCCACTCTAGATCCAACTAGAGTAGATTCTGAGTAGAATGGCCTGGTACTCTAGAACCAACTAGAGTAGACTCTGAGTATAATGGCGTGCCACTCTAGAACCAACTAGAGTAGACTCTGAGTAGAATGGCCTGGTACTCTAGAACCAACTAGAGTAGACTCTGAGTATAATGGCGTGCCACTCTAGAACCAACTAGAGTAGACTCTGAATAAAATGGCGTGCCACTCTAGATCCAACTAGAGTAGATTCTGAGTAGAATGTCCTGGTACTCTAGAACCAACTAGAGTAGACTCTGAGTATAATGGCGTGCCACTCTAGAACCAACTAGAGTAGACTCTGAGTAGAATGGCGTGCCACTCTAGATCCAACTAGAGTAGACTCTGAGTAGAATGTCCTGGTACTCTAGAACCAACTAGAGTAGACTCTGAGTATAATGGCGTGCCACTCTAGAACCAACTAGAGTAGACTCTGAGTAGAATGGCCTGGTACTCTAGAACCAACTAGAGTAGACTCTGAGTAGAATGGCCTGGTACTCTAGAACCAACTAGAGTAGACTCTTGAGTATAATGGCGTGCCACTCTAGAACCAACTAGAGTAGACTCTGAGTAGAATGGCCTGGTACTCTAGAACCAACTAGAGTAGACTCTGAGTAGAATGGCCTGGTACTCTAGAACCAACTAGAGTAGACTCTGAGTATAATGGCGTGCCACTCTAGAACCAACTAGAGTAGACTCTGAGTAGAATGGCGTGCCACTCTAGATCCAACTAGAGTAGATTCTGAGTAGAATGTCCTGGTACTCTAGAACCAACTAGAGTAGACTCTGAGTATATGGCGTGAACCCACTCTAGAACCAACTAGAGTAGACTCTGAGTAGAATGGCCTGGTACTCTAGAACCAACTAGAGTAGACTCTGAGTAAAATGGCGTGCCACTCTAGATCCAACTAGAGTAGATTCTGGAGTAGAATGTCCTGGTACTCTAGAACCAACTAGAGTAGACTCTGAGTAAAATGGCGTGCCACTCTAGAACCAACTAGAGTAGACTCTGAGTAGAATGGCCTGGTACTCTAGAACCAACTAGAGTAGACTCTGAGTAAATGGCGTGCCACTCTAGAACCAACTAGAGTAGACTCTGAGTAGAATGGCCTGGTACTCTAGAACCAACTAGAGTAGACTCTGAGTAGAATGGCCTTGTACTCTAGAACCAACTAGAGAGACTCTGAGTAGAAGACTCTAGAACCAACTAGAGTAGACTCTAGAATGGCCTGCACTCTAGAACCAACTAGAGTAGACTCTGAGTAGAATGGCCTGGTACTCTAGAACCAACTAGAGTAGACTCTGAGAGAATGGCCTTTGTACTAGAACCAACTAGAGTAGACTCTGAGTAGAATGGCGTGCCACTCTAGATCCAACTAGAGTAGACTCTGAGTAGAATGGCGTGCCACTCTAGAACCAACTAGAGTAGACTCTGAGTAGAATGGCCTGGTACTCTAGAACCAACTAGAGTAGACTCTGAGTAGAATGGCCTGGTACTCTAGAACCAACTAGAGTAGACTCTGAGTATAATGGCGTGCCACTCTAGAACCAACTAGAGTAGACTCTGAGTAGAATGGCGTGCCACTCTAGATCCAACTAGAGTAGACTCTGAGTAGAATGTCCTGGTACTCTAGAACCAACTAGAGTAGACTCTGAGTATAATGGCGTGCCACTCTAGAACCAACTAGAGTAGACTCTGAGTAGAATGGCCTGGTACTCTAGAACCAACTAGAGTAGACTCTGAGTAGAATGGCCTGGTACTCTAGAACCAACTAGAGTAGACTCTGAGTATAATGGCATGCCACTCTAGAACCAACTAGAGTAGACTCTGGAGTAGAATGGCCTGGTACTCTAGGAACCAACTAGAGTAGACTCTGAGTAGAATGGCCTGGTACTCTAGAACCAACTAGAGTAGACTCTGAGTATAATGGCGTGCCACTCTAGAACCAACTAGAGTAGACTCTGAGTAGAATGGCGTGCCACTCTAGATCCAACTAGAGTAGATTCTGAGTAGAATGTCCTGGTACTCTAGAACCAACTAGAGTAGACTCTGAGTATAATGGCCGTGCCACTCTAGAACCAACTAGAGTAGACTCTGAGTAGAATGGCGTGCCACTCTAGATCCAACTAGAGTAGACTCTGAGTAGAATGTCCTGGTACTCTAGAACCAACTAGAGTAGACTCTGAGTATAATGGCGTGCCACTCAGAACCAACTAGAGTAGACTCTGAGTAGAATGGCCTGGTACTCTAGAACCAACTAGAGTAGACTCTGAGTAGAATGGCCTGGTACTCTAGAACCAACTAGAGTAGACTCTTGAGTATAATGGCGTGCCACTCTAGAACCAACTAGAGTAGACTCTGAGTAGAATGGCCTGGTACTCTAGAACCAACTAGAGTAGACTCTGAGTAGAATGGCCTGGTACTCTAGAACCAACTAGAGTAGACTCTGAGTATAATGGCGTGCCACTCTAGAACCAACTAGAGTAGACTCTGAGTAGAATGGCGTGCCACTCTAGATCCAACTAGAGTAGATTCTGAGTAGAATGTCCTGGTACTCTAGAACCAACTAGAGTAGACTCTGAGTATAATGGCGTGCCACTCTAGAACCAACTAGAGTAGACTCTGAGTAGAATGGCCTGGTACTCTAGAACCAACTAGAGTAGACTCTGAGTATAATGGCATGTCCACTCTAGAACCAACTAGAGTAGACTCTGAGTAGAATGGCCTGGTACTCTAGAACCAACTAGAGTAGACTCTGAGTAGAATGGCCTGGTACTCTAGAACCAACTAGAGTAGACTCTGAGTATAATGGCATGCCACTCTAGAACCAACTAGAGTAGACTCTGAGTAGAATGGCCTGCCACTCTAGAACCAACTAGAGTAGACTCTGAGTAGAATGGCCTGGTACTCTAGAACCAACTAGAGTAGACTCTGAGTATAATGGCGTGCCACTTCTAGAACCAACTAGAGTAGACTCTGAGTAGAATGGCGTGCCACTCTAGAGATCCAACTAGAGTAGATTCTGAGTAGAATGTCCTGGTACTCTAGAACCAACTAGAGTAGACTCTGGAGATAATGGCGTGCCACTCTAGAACCAACTAGAGTAGACTCTGAGTAGAATGGCGTGCCACTCTAGAACCAACTAGAGTAGACTCTGAGTAGAATGTCCTGGTACTTCTAGAACCAACTAGAGTAGACTCTGAGTATAATGGCGTGCCACTCTAGAACCAACTAGAGTAGACTCTGAGTAGAATGGCCTGGTACTCTAGAACCAACTAGAGTAGACTCTGAGTAGAATGGCCTGGTACTCTAGAACCAACTAGAGTAGACTCTGAGTATAATGGCGTGCCACTCTAGAACCAACTAGAGTAGACTCTGAGTAGAATGGCCTGGCCACTCTAGAACCAACTAGAGTAGACTCTAGAATGGCCTGGTAGAACCAATGTCCTGAGTATAATGCACTGCCACTAGAACCAACTAGAGTAGACTCTGAGTAGAATGGCGTAGATCCAACTAGAGTAGATTCTGAGTAGAATGTCCTGGTACTCTAGAACCAACTAGAGTAGACTCTGAGTATGGTATGCCACTCTAGAACCAATGGCCTGGTACTCTAGAACCAACTAGAGTAGACTCTGAGTAAATGGCGTGCCACTCTAGATCCAACTAGAGTAGATTCTGAGTAGAATGTCCTGGTACTCTAGAACCAACTAGAGTAGACTCTGAGTATAATGGCGTGCCACTCTAGAACCAACTAGAGTAGACTCTGAGTAGAATGGCCTGGTACTCTAGAACCAACTAGAGTAGACTCTGAGTAAAATGTCCTGCCACTCTAGAACCAACTAGAGTAGACTCTGAGTAGAATGGCCTGGTACTCTAGAACCAACTAGAGTAGACTAGAATGGCCTTGTAGAACAACTAGAGTAGACTCTGAGTAGAATGGCCTGGTACTCTAGAACCAACTAGAGTAGACTCTGGAGTACTCTAGAACCAACTAGAGTAGACTCTAGAACCAACTAGAGTAGACTCTGAGTATAATGGCATGCCACTCTAGAACCAACTAGAGTAGACTCTGAGTAGAATGGCGTGCCACTAGAACCAACTAGAGCAGACTCTGAGTAGAATGGCGTGCCACTCTAGAACCAACTAGAGTAGACTCTGAGTATAATGGCGTGAACCAACTAGAGTAGACTCTGAGTATACGTCTAGAACCAACTAGAGTAGACTCTGAATAAAATGGCGTGCCACTCTAGATCCAACTAGAGTAGATTCTGAGTAGAATGGCCTGGTACTCTAGAACCAACTAGAGTAGACTCTGAGTATAATGGCGTGCCACTCTAGAACCAACTAGAGTAGACTCTGAGTAGAATGGCCTGGTACTCTAGAACCAACTAGAGTAGACTCTGAGTATAATGGCGTGCCACTCTAGAACCAACTAGAGTAGACTCTGAATAAAATGGCGTGCCACTCTAGATCCAACTAGAGTAGATTCTGAGTAGAATGTCCTGGTACTCTAGAACCAACTAGAGTAGACTCTGAGTATAATGGCGTGCCACTCTAGAACCAACTAGAGTAGACTCTGAGTAGAATGGCCTGGTACTCTAGAACCAACTAGAGTAGACTCTGAGTAAAATGGCGTGCCACTCTAGAACCAACTAGAGTAGACTCTGAGTAGAATGGCCTGGTACTCTAGAACCAACTAGAGTAGACTCTGAGTAGAATGGCCTTGTACTCTAGAACCAACTAGAGTAGACTCTGAGTAGAATGGCCTGGTACTCTAGAACCAACTAGAGTAGACTCTGAGTACTCTAGAACCAACTAGAGTAGACTCTGAGTATAATGGCGTGCCACTCTCTAGAACCAACTAGAGTAGACTCTGAGTAGAATGGCGTGCCACTCTAGAACCAACTAGAGTAGACTCTGAGTAGAATGGCGTGCCACTCTAGATCCAACTAGAGTAGACTCTGAGTAGAATGGCGTGCCACTCTAGAACCAACTAGAGTAGACTCTGAGTAGAATGGCCTGGATTAGAACCAACTAGAGTAGACTCTGAGTAGAATGGCCTGGTACTCTAGAACCAACTAGAGTAGACTCTGAGTATAATGGCGTGCCACTCTAGAACCAACTAGAGTAGACTCTGAGTAGAATGGCGTGCCAATCTAGATCCAACTACAGTAGACTCTGAGTAGAATGTCCTGGTACTCTAGAACCAACTAGAGTAGACTCTGAGTATAATGGCGTGCCACTCTAGAACCAACTAGAGTAGACTCTGAGTAGAATGGCCTGGTACTCTAGAACCAACTAGAGTAGACTCTGAGTAGAATGGCCTGGTACTCTAGAACCAACTAGAGTAGACTCTGAGTATAATGGCATGCCACTCTAGAACCAACTAGAGTAGACTCTGAGTAGAATGGCCTGGTACTCTAGAACCAACTAGAGTAGACTCTGAGTAGAATGGCGTGCCACTCTAGAACCAACTAGAGTAGACTCTGAGTAGAATGGCGTGCCACTCTAGATCCAACTAGAGTAGACTCTGAGTAGAATGGCGTGCCACTCTAGAACCAACTAGAGTAGACTCTGAGTAGAATGGCCTGGTACTCTAGAACCAACTAGAGTAGACTCTGAGTAGAATGGCCTGGTACTCTAGAACCAACTAGAGTAGACTCTGAGTATAATGGCGTGCCACTCTAGAACCAACTAGAGTAGACTCTGAGTAGAATGGCGTGCCACTCTAGATCCAACTAGAGTAGACTCTGAGTAGAATGTCCTGGTACTCTAGAACCAACTAGAGTAGACTCTGAGTATAATGGCGTGCCACTCTAGAACCAACTAGAGTAGACTGAGTAGAATGGCCTGGTACTCTAGAACCAACTAGAGTAGACTCTGAGTAGAATGGCCTGGTACTCTAGAACCAACTAGAGTAGACTCTGAGTATAATGGCATGCCACTCTAGAACCAACTAGAGTAGACTCTGAGTAGAATGGCCTGGTACTCTAGAACCAACTAGAGTAGACTCTGAGTAGAATGGCGTGCCACTCTAGATCCAACTAGAGTAGATTCTGAGTAGAATGTCCTGGTACTCTAGAACCAACTAGAGTAGACTCTGAGTATAATGGCGTGCCACTCTAGAACCAACTAGAGTAGACTCTGAGTAGAATGGCGTGCCACTCTAGATCCAACTAGAGTAGACTCTGAGTAGAATGTCCTGGTACTCTAGAACCAACTAGAGTAGACTCTGAGTATAATGGCGTGCCACTCTAGAACCAACTAGAGTAGACTCTGAGTAAATGGCCTGGTACTCTAGAACCAACTAGAGTAGACTCTGAGTAGAATGGCCTGGTACTCTAGAACCAACTAGAGTAGACTCTGAGTAAAATGGCGTGCCACTCTAGAACCAACTAGAGTAGACTCTGAGTAGAATGGCCTGGTACTCTAGAACCAACTAGAGTAGACTCTGAGTAGAATGGCCTGGTACTCTAGAACCAACTAGAGTAGACTCTGAGTATAATGGCGTGCCACTCTAGAACCAACTAGAGTAGACTCTGAGTAGAATGGCGTGCCACTCTAGATCCAACTAGAGTAGATTCTGAGTAGAATGTCCTGGTACTCTAGAACCAACTAGAGTAGACTCTGAGTATAATGGCGTGCCACTCTAGAACCAACTAGAGTAGACTCTGAGTAGAATGGCCTGGTACTCTAGAACCAACTAGAGTAGACTCTGAGTAAAATGGCGTGCCACTCTAGATCCAACTAGAGTAGATTCTGAGTAGAATGTCCTGGTACTCTAGAACCAACTAGAGTAGACTCTGAGTATAATGGCGTGCCACTCTAGAACCAACTAGAGTAGACTCTGAGTAGAATGGCCTGGTACTCTAGAACCAACTAGAGTAGACTCTGAGTAAAATGGCGTGCCACTCTAGAACCAACTAGAGTAGACTCTGAGTAGAATGGCCTGGTACTCTAGAACCAACTAGAGTAGACTCTGAGTAGAATGGCCTTGTACTCTAGAACCAACTAGAGTAGACTCTGAGTAGAATGGCCTGGTACTCTAGAACCAACTAGAGTAGACTCTGAGTACTCTAGAACCAACTAGAGTAGACTCTGAGTATAATGGCGTGCCACTCCAGAACCAACTAGAGTAGACTCTGAGTAGAATGGCGTGCCACTCTAGAACCAACTAGAGTAGACTCTGAGTAGAATGGCGTGCCACTCTAGATCCAACTAGAGTAGACTCTGAGTAGAATGGCGTGCCACTCTAGAACCAACTAGAGTAGACTCTGAGTAGAATGGCCTGGTACTCTAGAACCAACTAGAGTAGACTCTGAGTAGAATGGCCTGGTACTCTAGAACCAACTAGAGTAGACTCTGAGTATAATGGCGTGCCACTCTAGAACCAACTAGAGTAGACTCTGAGTAGAATGGCCTGGTACTCTAGAACCAACTAGAGTAGACTCTGAGTATAATGGCGTGCCACTCTAGAACCAACTAGAGTAGACTCTGAGTAGAATGGCGTGCCACTCTAGATCCAACTAGAGTAGATTCTGAGTAGAATGTCCTGGTACTCTAGAACCAACTAGAGTAGACTCTGAGTAGAATGTCCTGGTACTCTAGAACCAACTAGAGTAGACTCTGAGTATAATGGCGTGCCACTCTAGAACCAACTAGAGTAGACTCTGAGTAAAATGGCCTGGTACTCTAGAACCAACTAGAGTAGACTCTGAGTAGAATGGCCTGGTACTCTAGAACCAACTAGAGTAGACTCTTGAGTATAATGGCGTGCCACTCTAGAACCAACTAGAGTAGACTCTGAGTAGAATGGCCTGGTACTCTAGAACCAACTAGAGTAGACTCTGAGTAGAATGGCCTGGTACTCTAGAACCAACTAGAGTAGACTCTGAGTATAATGGCGTGCCACTCTAGAACCAACTAGAGTAGACTCTGAGTAGAATGGCGTGCCACTCTAGATCCAACTAGAGTAGATTCTGAGTAGAATGTCCTGGTACTCTAGAACCAACTAGAGTAGACTCTGAGTATAATGGCGTGCCACTCTAGAACCAACTAGAGTAGACTCTGAGTAGAATGGCCTGGTACTCTAGAACCAACTAGAGTAGACTCTGAGTAAAATGGCGTGCCACTCTAGATCCAACTAGAGTAGATTCTGAGTAGAATGTCCTGGTACTCTAGAACCAACTAGAGTAGACTCTGAGTATAATGCCACTCTAGAACCAACGTAGACTCTGAGTAGAATGGCCTGGTACTCTAGAACCAACTAGAGTAGACTCTGAGTAAAATGGCGTGCCACTCTAGAACCAACTAGAGTAGACTCTGAGTAGAATGGCCTGGTACTCTAGAACCAACTAGAGTAGACTCTGAGTAGAATGGCCTTGTACTCTAGAACCAACTAGAGTAGACTCTGAGTAGAATGGCCTGGTACTCTAGAACCAACTAGAGTAGACTCTGAGTACTCTAGAACCAACTAGAGTAGACTCTGAGTATAATGGCGTGCCACTCTAGAACCAACTAGAGTAGACTCTGAGTAGAATGGCGTGCCACTCTAGAACCAACTAGAGTAGACTCTGAGTAGAATGGCGTGCCACTCTAGATCCAACTAGAGTAGACTCTGAGTAGAATGGCGTGCGACTCTAGAACCAACTAGAGTAGACTCTGAGTAGAATGGCCTGGTACTCTAGAACCAACTAGAGTAGACTCTGAGTAGAATGGCCTGGTACTCTAGAACCAACTAGAGTAGACTCTGAGTATAATGGCGTGCCACTCTAGAACCAACTAGAGTAGACTCTGAGTAGAATGGCCTGGTACTCTAGAACCAACTAGAGTAGACTCTGAGTATAATGGCGTGCCACTCTAGAACCAACTAGAGTAGACTCTGAGTAGAATGGCGTGCCACTCTAGATCCAACTAGAGTAGATTCTGAGTAGAATGTCCTGGTACTCTAGAACCAACTAGAGTAGACTCTGAGTATAATGGCGTGCCACTCTAGAACCAACTAGAGTAGACTCTGAGTAGAATGGCCTGGTACTAGAACCAACTAGAGTAGACTCTGAGTAAAATGGCGTGCCACTCTAGATCCAACTAGAGTAGATTCTGAGTAGAATGGCCTGGTACTCTAGAACCAACTAGAGTAGACTCTGAGTAAAATGGCGTGCCACTCTAGAACCAACTAGAGTAGACTCTGAGTAGAATGGCCTGGTACTCTAGAACCAACTAGAGTAGACTCTGAGTAGAATGGCCTTGTACTCTAGAACCAACTAGAGTAGACTCTGAGTAGAATGGCCTGGTACTCTAGAACCAACTAGAGTAGACTCTGAGTACTCTAGAACCAACTAGAGTAGACTCTGAGTATAATGGCGTGCCACTCTAGAACCAACTAGAGTAGACTCTGAGTAGAATGGCGTGCCACTCTAGAACCAACTAGAGTAGACTCTGAGTAGAATGGCGTGCCACTCTAGATCCAACTAGAGTAGACTCTGAGTAGAATGGCGTGCCACTCTAGAACCAACTAGAGTAGACTCTGAGTAGAATGGCCTGGTACTCTAGAACCAACTAGAGTAGACTCTGAGTAGAATGGCCTGGTACTCTAGAACCAACTAGAGTAGACTCTGAGTATAATGGCGTGCCACTCTAGAACCAACTAGAGTAGACTCTGAGTAGAATGGCGTGCCACTCTAGATCCAACTAGAGTAGACTCTGAGTAGAATGTCCTGGTACTCTAGAACCAACTAGAGTAGACTCTGAGTATAATGGCGTGCCACTCTAGAACCAACTAGAGTAGACTCTGAGTAGAATGGCCTGGTACTCTAGAACCAACTAGAGTAGACTCTGAGTAGAATGGCCTGGTACTCTAGAACCAACTAGAGTAGACTCTCATAATGGCATGTAGAACCAATGGCATGGTGAGAACTCTAGAACCAACTAGAGTAGACTCTGAGTAGAATGGCCTGGTACTCTAGAACCAACTAGAGTAGACTCTGAGTATAATGGCCTGGTACTCTAGAACCAACACTGAGTATAATCTAGAACCAACTAGAGTAGACTCTGAGTAGAATGGCGTGCCACTCTAGATCCAACTAGAGTAGACTCTGAGTAGAATGTCCTGGTACTCTAGAACCAACTAGAGTAGACTCTGAGTATAATGGCGTGCCACTCTAGAACCAACTAGAATAGACTCTGAGTAGAATGGCCTGGTACTCTAGAACCAACTAGAGTAGACTCTGAGTAGAATGGCCTGGTACTCTAGAACCAACTAGAGTAGACTCTTGAGTATAATGGCGTGCCACTCTAGAACCAACTAGAGTAGACTCTGAGTAGAATGGCCTGGTACTCTAGAACCAACTAGAGTAGACTCTGAGTAGAATGGCCTGGTACTCTAGAACCAACTAGAGTAGACTCTGAGTATAATGGCGTGCCACTCTAGAACCAACTAGAGTAGACTCTGAGTATAATGGCGTGCCACTCTAGAACCAACTAGAGTAGACTCTGAGTAGAATGGCCTGGTACTCTAGAACCAACTAGAGTAGACTCTGAGTAAAATGGCGTGCCACTCTAGAACCAACTAGAGTAGACTCTGAGTAGAATGGCCTGGTACTCTAGAACCAACTAGAGTAGACTCTGAGTAGAATGGCCTGGTACTCTAGAACCAACTAGAGTAGACTCTGAGTAGAATGGCCTGGTACTCTAGAACCAACTAGAGTAGACTCTGAGTACTCTAGAACCAACTAGAGTAGACTCTGAGTATAATGGCGTGCCACTCTAGAACCAACTAGAGTAGACTCTGAGTAGAATGGCGTGCCACTCTAGAACCAACTAGAGTAGACTCTGAGTAGAATGGCGTGCCACTCTAGATCCAACTAGAGTAGACTCTGAGTAGAATGGCGTGCCACTCTAGAACCAACTAGAGTAGACTCTGAGTAGAATGGCCTGGTACTCTAGAACCAACTAGAGTAGACTCTGAGTAGAATGGCCTGGTACTCTAGAACCAACTGCCAGAGAACCAACTAGAGACTCTGAGTAGAATGGCGTGCCACTCTAGAACCAACTAGAGTAGACTCTGAGTAGATCCAACTGTCCTGAGTAGAATGTCCTGGTCTAGAACCAACTAGAGTAGACTCTGAGTATAATGGCGTGCCACTCTAGAACCAACTAGAGTAGACTCTGAGTAGAATGGCCTGGTACTCTAGAACCAACTAGAGTAGACTCTGAGTAGAATGGCCTGGTACTCTAGAACCAACTAGAGTAGACTCTGAGTAGAATGGCCTGGTACTCTAGAACCAACTAGAGTAGACTCTGAGTAGAATGGCCTGGTACTCTAGAACCAACTAGAGTAGACTCTGAGTATAATGGCGTGCCACTCTAGAACCAACTAGAGTAGACTCTGAGTAGAATGGCGTGCCACTCTAGATCCAACTAGAGTAGATTCTGAGTAGAATGTCCTGGTACTCTAGAACCAACTAGAGTAGACTCTGAGTATAATGGCGTGCCACTCTAGAACCAACTAGAGTAGACTCTGAGTAGAATGGCCTGGTACTCTAGAACCAACTAGAGTAGACTCTGAGTAAAATGGTGTGCCACTCTAGAACCAACTAGAGTAGACTCTGAGTAGAATGGCGTGCCACTCTAGAACCAACTAGAGTAGACTCTGAGTAGAATGGCGTGCCACTCTAGAACCAACTAGAGTAGACTCTGAGTAGAATGGCCTGGTACTCTAGAACCAACTAGAGTAGACTCTGAGTAGAATGGCCTGGTACTCTAGAACCAACTAGAGTAGACTCTGAGTATAATGGCGTGCCACTCTAGAACCAACTAGAGTAGACTCTGAGTAGAATGGCCTGGTACTCTAGAACCAACTAGAGTAGACTCTGAGTAAAATGGCGTGCCACTCTAGAACCAACTAGAGTAGACTCTGAGTAGAATGGCCTGGTACTCTAGAACCAACTAGAGTAGACTCTGAGTAGAATGGCCTGGTACTCTAGAACCAACTAGAGTAGACTCTGAGTAGAATGGCCTGGTACTCTAGAACCAACTAGAGTAGACTCTGAGTACTCTAGAACCAACTAGAGTAGACTCTGAGTATAATGGCGTGCCACTCTAGAACCAACTAGAGTAGACTCTGAGTAGAATGGCGTGCCACTCTAGAACCAACTAGAGTAGACTCTGAGTAGAATGGCGTGCCACTCTAGATCCAACTAGAGTAGACTCTGAGTAGAATGGCGTGCCACTCTAGAACCAACTAGAGTAGACTCTGAGTAGAATGGCCTGGTACTCTAGAACCAACTAGAGTAGACTCTGAGTAGAATGGCCTGGTACTCTAGAACCAACTAGAGTAGACTCTGAGTATAATGGCGTGCCACTCTAGAACCAACTAGAGTAGACTCTGAGTAGAATGGCGTGCCACTCTAGATCCAACTAGAGTAGACTCTGAGTAGAATGTCCTGGTACTCTAGAACCAACTAGAGTAGACTCTGAGTATAATGGCGTGCCACTCTAGAACCAACTAGAGTAGACTCTGAGTAGAATGGCCTGGTACTCTAGAACCAACTAGAGTAGACTCTGAGTAGAATGGCCTGGTACTCTAGAACCAACTAGAGTAGACTCTGAGTAGAATGGCCTGGTACTCTAGAACCAACTAGAGTAGACTCTGAGTAGAATGGCCTGGTACTCTAGAACCAACTAGAGTAGACTCTGAGTATAATGGCGTGCCACTCTAGAACCAACTAGAGTAGACTCTGAGTAGAATGTCCTGGTACTCTAGAACCAACTAGAGTAGACTCTGAGTATAATGGCGTGCCACTCTAGAACCAACTAGAGTAGACTCTGAGTAGAATGGCCTGGTACTCTAGAACCAACTAGAGTAGACTCTGAGTAAAATGGTGTGCCACTCTAGAACCAACTAGAGTAGACTCTGAGTAGAATGGCCTGGTACTCTAGAACCAACTAGAGTAGACTCTGAGTAGAATGGCCTGGTACTCTAGAACCAACTAGAGTAGACTCTGAGTAGAATGGCCTGGTACTCTAGAACCAACTAGAGTAGACTCTGAGTACTCTAGAACCAACTAGAGTAGACTCTGAGTATAATGGCGTGCCACTCTAGAACCATCTAGAGTAGACTCTGAGTAGAATGGCGTGCCACTCTAGAACCAACTAGAGTAGACTCTGAGTAGAATGGCGTGCCACTCTAGAACCAACTAGAGTAGACTCTGAGTAGAATGGCCTGGTACTCTAGAACCAACTAGAGTAGACTCTGAGTAGAATGGCCTGGTACTCTAGAACCAACTAGAGTAGACTCTGAGTATAATGGCGTGCCACTCTAGAACCAACTAGAGTAGACTCTGAGTAGAATGGCGTGCCACTCTAGAACCAACTAGAGTAGATTCTGAGTAGAATGTCCTGGTACTCTAGAACCAACTAGAGTAGACTCTGAGTATAATGGCGTGCCACTCTAGAACCAACTAGAGTAGACTCTGAGTAGAATGGCGTGCCACTCTAGATCCAACTAGAGTAGATTCTGAGTAGAATGTCCTGGTACTCTAGAACCAACTAGAGTAGACTCTGAGTATAATGGCGTGCCACTCTAGAACCAACTAGAGTAGACTCTGAGTAGAATGGCCTGGTACTCTAGAACCAACTAGAGTAGACTCTGAGTAAAATGGTGTGCCACTCTAGAACCAACTAGAGTAGACTCTGAGTAGAATGGCCTGGTACTCTAGAACCAACTAGAGTAGACTCTGAGTAGAATGGCCTGGTACTCTAGAACCAACTAGAGTAGACTCTGAGTAGAATGGCCTGGTACTCTAGAACCAACTAGAGTAGACTCTGAGTACTCTAGAACCAACTAGAGTAGACTCTGAGTATAATGGCGTGCCACTCTAGAACCAACTAGAGTAGACTCTGAGTAGAATGGCGTGCCACTCTAGAACCAACTAGAGTAGACTCTGAGTAGAATGGCGTGCCACTCTAGATCCAACTAGAGTAGACTCTGAGTAGAATGGCGTGCCACTCTAGAACCAACTAGAGTAGACTCTGAGTAGAATGGCCTGGTACTCTAGAACCAACTAGAGTAGACTCTGAGTAGAATGGCCTGGTACTCTAGAACCAACTAGAGTAGACTCTGAGTACTCTAGAACCAACTAGAGTAGACTCTGGAGTATAATGGCGTGCCACTCTAGAACCAACTAGAGTAGACTCTGAGTAGAATGGCGTGCCACTCTAGAACCAACTAGAGTAGACTCTGAGTAGAATGGCGTGCCACTCTAGATCCAACTAGAGTAGACTCTGAGTAGAATGGCGTGCCACTCTAGAACCAACTAGAGTAGACTCTGAGTAGAATGGCCTGGTACTCTAGAACCAACTAGAGTAGACTCTGAGTAGAATGGCCTGGTACTCTAGAACCAACTAGAGTAGACTCTGAGTATAATGGCGTGCCACTCTAGAACCAACTAGAGTAGACTCTGAGTAGAATGGCGTGCCACTCTAGATCCAACTAGAGTAGACTCTGAGTAGAATGTCCTGGTACTCTAGAACCAACTAGAGTAGACTCTGAGTATAATGGCGTGCCACTCTAGAACCAACTAGAGTAGACTCTGAGTAGAATGGCCTGGTACTCTAGAACCAACTAGAGTAGACTCTGAGTAGAATGGCCTGGTACTCTAGAACCAACTAGAGTAGACTCTGAGTAGAATGGCCTGGTACTCTAGAACCAACTAGAGTAGACTCTGAGTAGAATGGCCTGGTACTCTAGAACCAACTAGAGTAGACTCTGAGTATAATGGCGTGCCACTCTAGAACCAACTAGAGTAGACTCTGAGTAGAATGGCGTGCCACTCTAGATCCAACTAGAGTAGACTCTGAGTAGAATGTCCTGGTACTCTAGAACCAACTAGAGTAGACTCTGAGTATAATGGCGTGCCACTCTAGAACCAACTAGAGTAGACTCTGAGTAGAATGGCCTGGTACTCTAGAACCAACTAGAGTAGACTCTGAGTAAAATGGTGTGCCACTCTAGAACCAACTAGAGTAGACTCTGAGTAGAATGGCCTGGTACTCTAGAACCAACTAGAGTAGACTCTGAGTAGAATGGCCTGGTACTCTAGAACCAACTAGAGTAGACTCTGAGTAGAATGGCCTGGTATTCTAGAACCAACTAGAGTAGACTCTGAGTACTCTAGAACCAACTAGAGTAGACTCTGAGTATAATGGCGTGCCACTCTAGAACCAACTAGAGTAGACTCTGAGTAGAATGGCGTGCCACTCTAGAACCAACTAGAGTAGACTCTGAGTAGAATGGCGTGCCACTCTAGAACCAACTAGAGTAGACTCTGAGTAGAATGGCCTGGTACTCTAGAACCAACTAGAGTAGACTCTGAGTAGAATGGCCTGGTACTCTAGAACCAACTAGAGTAGACTCTGAGTATAATGGCGTGCCACTCTAGAACCAACTAGAGTAGACTCTGAGTAGAATGGCGTGCCACTCTAGAACCAACTAGAGTAGATTCTGAGTAGAATGTCCTGGTACTCTAGAACCAACTAGAGTAGACTCTGAGTATAATGGCGTGCCACTCTAGAACCAACTAGAGTAGACTCTGAGTAGAATGGCCTGGTACTCTAGAACCAACTAGAGTAGACTCTGAGTAAATGGTGTGCCACTCTAGAACCAACTAGAGTAGACTCTGAGTAGAATGGCCTGGTACTCTAGAACCAACTAGAGTAGACTCTGAGTAGAAATAGAACCAACTAGAGTAGACTCTGAGTAGAATGGCCTGGTACTCTAGAACCAACTAGAGTAGACTCTGAGTACTCTAGAACCAACTAGAGTAGACTCTGAGTATAATGGCGTGCCACTCTAGAACCAACTAGAGTAGACTCTGAGTAGAATGGCGTGCCACTCTAGAACCAACTAGAGTAGACTCTGAGTAGAATGGCGTGAGATGTAGACTCTGAGTAGAATGGCGTGCCACTCTAGAACCAACTAGAGTAGACTCTGAGTAGAATGGCCTGGTACTCTAGAACCAACTAGAGTAGACTCTGAGTAGAATGGCCTGGTACTCTAGAACCAACTAGAGTAGACTCTGAGTATAATGGCGTGCCACTCTAGAACCAACTAGAGTAGACTCTGAGTAGATTGGCGTGCCACTCTAGAACCAACTAGAGTAGACTCTGAGTAGATTGGCCTGGTACTCTAGAACCAACTAGAGTAGACTCTGAGTAGATTGGCGTGCCACTCTAGAACCAACTAGAGTGGACTCTGAGTAGAATGGCGTGCCACTCTAGAACCAACTAGAGTAGACTCTGAGTAGATTGGCGTGCCACTCTAGAACCAACTAGAGTGGACTCTGAGTAGAATGGCGTGCCACTCTAGAACCAACTAGAGTGGACTCTGAGTAGAATGGCGTGCCACTCTAGAACCAACTAGAGTAGACTCTGAGTAGATTGGCGTGCCACTCTAGAACCAACTAGAGTGGACTCTGAGTAGAATGGCGTGCCACTCTAGAACCAACTAGAGTAGACTCTGAGTAGATTGGCGTGCCACTCTAGATCCAACTAGAGTAGACTCTGAGTAGATTGGCGTGCCACTCTAGAACCAACTAGAGTAGACTGAGTAGATTGGCGTGCCACTCTAGAACCAACTAGAGTAGACTCTGAGTAGAATGGCCTGGTACTCTAGAACCAACTAGAGTAGACTCTGAGTACTCTAGAACCAACTAGAGTAGACTCTGAGTATAATGGCGTGCCACTCTAGAACCAACTAGAGTAGACTCTGAGTAGAATGGCGTGCCACTCTAGAACCAACTAGAGTAGACTCTGAGTAGAATGGCGTGCCACTCTAGATCCAACTAGAGTAGACTCTGAGTAGAATGGCGTGCCACTCTAGAACCAACTAGAGTAGACTCTGAGTAGAATGGCCTGGTACTCTAGAACCAACTAGAGTAGACTCTGAGTAGAATGGCCTGGTACTCTAGAACCAACTAGAGTAGACTCTGAGTATAATGGCGTGCCACTCTAGAACCAACTAGAGTAGACTCTGAGTAGAATGGCGTGCCACTCTAGAACCAACTAGAGTAGACTCTGAGTAGATTGGCGTGCCACTCTAGAACCAACTAGAGTAGACTCTGAGTAGATTGGCCTGGTACTCTAGAACCAACTAGAGTAGACTCTGAGTAGATGGCCTGGCCACTCTAGAACCAACTAGAGTGGACTCTGAGTAGAATGGCGTGCCACTCTAGAACCAACTAGAGTAGACTCTGAGTAGATTGGCGTGCCACTCTAGAACCAACTAGAGTGGACTCTGAGTAGAATGGCGTGCCACTCTAGAACCAACTAGAGTGGACTCTGAGTAGAATGGCGTGCCACTCTAGAACCAACTAGAGTAGACTCTGAGTAGATTGGCGTGCCACTCTAGAACCAACTAGAGTGGACTCTGAGTAGAATGGCGTGCCACTCTAGAACCAACTAGAGTAGACTCTGAGTAGATTGGCGTGCCACTCTAGATCCAACTAGAGTAGACTCTGAGTAGATTGGCGTGCCACTCTAGAACCAACTAGAGTAGACTGAGTAGATTGGCGTGCCACTCTAGAACCAACTAGAGTAGACTCTGAGTAGATTGGCGTGCCACTCTAGATCCAACTAGAGTAGACTCTGAGTAGATTGGCGTGCCACTCTAGATCCAACTAGAGTAGACTCTGAGTAGATTGGCGTGCCACTCTAGAACCAACTAGAGTAGACTCTGAGTAGATTGGCGTGCCACGCTACAACACAACTGACTACAGTAGAAAAGCTTATTAGAGGTATCCGTCTCTCTCCAGGTAGTTTCACACAGAGACCTCTGAATGAACTCCTGAGGCCACGCCACTGTACCCAAAGAGAGCGAGGGACAGAGAGAGACAGATATAGGGAGAGACAGACAGATGCTGAGAGAGAGATTCAGAGGTAGAGAGAGAGAGATGGGGTGAGAGAGAGAGAGAGAGACAGATATAGGGAGAGACAGACAGATGCTGAGAGAGAGATTCAGAGGTAGAGAGAGAGAGATGGGGTGAGAGATCAATATAGAGAAAGAGAGACAGATGGTGAGAGAGGGAGAGAGAGTAATGATGTGTGTGAGAGAGGGAGAGTGGAGAGCAAGCAAGCTGGGAAGAGGAAGTGACAGAGTAGGAAGAGAGTGGCATAGAGTGGATATAGGGTGTATATAGTGGGATATCATGCATATAGTGTTATGTAGTGTACGACCTAGAGGCTAGGGTGTTATTTGGGATTCAGACCCGTTGAGCTGAACAGTGTGGTGGCCAACCAGTCCAGTGAGCTGAACACAGTGTGGTGGCCAACCAGTCCAGTGAGCTGAACACAGTGTGGTGGCCAACCAGTCCAGTGAGCTGAACACAGTGTGGTGGCCAACCAGTCCAGTGAGCTGAACACAGTGTGGTGGCCAACCAGTCCTGTGAGCTGAACACAGTGTGATGGCCAACCAGTCCAGTGAGCTGAAGACAGTGTGATGGCCAACCAGTCCAGTGAGATGAACACAGTGTGATGGCCAACCAGTCCAGTGAGCTGAACACAGTGTGAGGGCCAACCAGTCCAGTGAGCTGAACACAGTGTGATGGCCAACCAGTCCAGTGAGATGAACACAGTGTGATGGCCAACCAGTCCAGTGAGCTGAACACAGTGTGGTGGCCAACCAGTCCAGTGAGCTGAACAGTGTGGTGGCCAACCAGTCCAGTGAGCTGAACACACTGTGGTGGCCAACCAGTCCAGTGAGCTGAACAGTGTGGTGGCCAACCAGTCCAGTGAGCTGAACAGTGTGGTGGCCAACCAGTCCAGTGAGCTGAACAGTGTGGTGGCCAACCAGTCCAGCGAGCCAAAGAGTCTGGAACTCGAGGGTAGCGTGTGTCTCTGTGTGGCGTCCAGGGAAATGATCTCCCCCATTTGCACGAGACACTTAATAGGAAAGGTGATAGGGAAGGTGATAGGAAAGGTGATAGGGAATGTGATAGGGAAGGTGATAGGGAAGGTGATAGGGAAGGTGATAGGGAATGTGATAGGGAAGGTGATAGGGAATGTGATAGGGAAGGTGATAGGGAATGTGATAGGAAAGGTGATAGGGAAGGTGATAGGGAATGTGATAGGGAAGGTGATAGGGAAGGTGATAGGAAAGGTGATAGGGAAGAAATGTGATAGGGAAGGTGATAGGGAAGGTGATAGGAAAGGTGATAGGGAATGTGATAGGGAAGGTGATAGGGAAGGTGAATCGCCTGGTTGCTTTTAGCTACCGTGCTCAGTATTGAAGCCTATTAAAATAAACCTCATTTTCTATTAGTTGCAAGTTTGCAGTCTTTTGTAAAAGCATGCTGTTATGAACATGCATTCTGTTGACTTGGCTCTCAGTAGCCTACCTCTCACTACCGTTCTCAGCATGAAATCCTATTCAAAACCTCCTTCTCTGTTAGTTGCGAGTCTGGCTGTAATATTTGTCAGCATCTCAGCGATGTGCAGTAGAATCCTGCTGTTCTGAACACATGTTCTCTTGAGGAGTCGGTCCTCAGACCAACTCACTGGGCTGGTCAGAGGAAGGCCCTAAAACGACTCCAGCCACCCGAGCTTGTCCTCAGATCCTCAGACCAACTCACTGGGCTGGTCAGAGGAAGGCCCCAAAACGACTCCAGCCACCCAAGCTTGTCCTTAGATCCTCAGACCAACTCACTGGGCTGGTCAGAGGAAGGCCCTAAAACGACTCCAGCCACCCGAGCTTGTCCTCAGATCCTCAGACCAACTCACTGGGCTGGTCAGAGGAAGGCCCTAAAACGACTCCAGCCACCCGAGCTTGTCCTCAGATCCTCAGACCAACTCACTGGGCTGGTCAGAGGAAGGCCCTAAAACGACTCCAGCCACTCGAGCTTGTCCTCAGATCCTCAGACCAACTCACTGGGCTGGTCAGAGGAAGGCCCTAAAACGACTCCAGCCACTCGAGCGTGTCCTCAGATCCTCAGACCAACTCACTGGGCTGGTCAGAGGAAGGCCCTAAAACGACTCCAGCCACCCGAGCTTGTCCTCAGATCCTCAGACCAACTCACTGGGCTGGTCAGAGGAAGGCCCTAAAACGACTCCAGCCACTGAGCTTGTCCTCAGATCCTCAGACCAACTCACTGGGCTGGTCAGAGGAAGGCCCTAAAACGACTCCAGCCACTCGAGCTTGTCCTCAGATCCTCAGACCAACTCACTGGGCTGGTCAGAGGAAGGCCCTAAAACGACTCCAGCCACCCGAGCTTGTCCTCAGATCCTCAGACCAACTCACTGGGCTGGTCAGAGGAAGGCCCTAAAACGACTCCAGCCACTCGAGCTTGTCCTCAGATCCTCAGACCAACTCACTGGGCTGGTCAGAGGAAGGCCCTAAAACGACTCCAGCCACCCGAGCTTGTCCTCAGATCCTCAGACCAACTCACTGGGCTGGTCAGAGGAAGGCCCTAAAGAGCCACCCAAGAGGCTTCTAAACAGCTTCTACCCCCATGAGACTCCTGAACACAATGTCTTCAAATGGCTACCCAGACTATTTGCATTGCCCCCTCCCCCCTCCCCTCCCCCCCTCCCCCCCCCCTCTCCCTCTCTTTACGCCAATACTACTCTGTTGCCATCTATGCATAGTCACTTTAATAATTCTACCTACATGTACATAGTACCTCAACTAACCGGTGCCCCCGTACATTGACTCTGTATTGTGGTACCCCCCTGTATATATTGTTATTTTACTGCTGCTCTTTAATTACTTGTTACTTTTATCTCTTATTCTTATCCATATTTTTTTTAACTGCATTGTTGGTTAGGGGCTCGTAAGTAAGCATTTCACTGTAAGGTCTACTACACCTGTATTCAGCATTTCACTGTAAGGTCTACTACACCTGTTGTATTCAGCATTTCACTGTAAGGTCTACTACACCTGTGGTATTCAGCATTTCACTGTAAGGTCTACTACACCTGTGGTATTCAGCATTTCACTGTAAGGTCTACTACACCTATTGTATTCAGCATTTCACTGTAAGGTCTACTACACCTATTGTATTCAGCACTTCACTGTAAGGTCTACTACACCTATTGTATTCAGCATTTCACTGTAAGGTCTACTACACCTATTGTATTCAGCATTTCACTGTAAGGTCTACTACACCTGTGGTATTCAGCATTTCACTGTAAGGTCTACTACACCTGTGGTATTCAGCATTTCACTGTAAGGTCTACTACACCTGTGGTATTCAGCATTTCACTGTAAGGTCTACTACACCTGTGGTATTCAGCATTTCACTGTAAGGTCTACTACACCTGTTGTATTCAGCATTTCACTGTAAGGTCTACTACACCTGTGGTATTCAGCATTTCACTGTAAGGTCTACTACACCTGTTGTATTCAGCATTTCACTGTAAGGTCTACTACACCTGTTGTATTCAGCATTTCACTGTAAGGTCTACTACACCTGTGGTATTCAGCATTTCACTGTAAGGTCTACTACACCTATTGTATTCAGCATTTCACTGTAAGGTCTACTACACCTGTGGTATTCAGCATTTCACTGTAAGGTCTACTACACCTATTGTATTCAGCATTTCACTGTAAGGTCTACTACACCTATTGTATTCAGCATTTCACTGTAAGGTCTACTACACCTATTGTATTCAGCATTTCACTGTAAGGTCTACTACACCTATTGTATTCAGCATTTCACTGTAAGGTCTACTACACCTATTGTATTCAGCATTTCACTGTAAGGTCTACTACACCTATTGTATTCAGCATTTCACTGTAAGGTCTACTACACCTGTGGTATTCAGCATTTCACTGTAAGGTCTACTACACCTGTGGTATTCAGCATTTCACTGTAAGGTCTACTACACCTGTGGTATTCAGCATTTCACTGTAAGGTCTACTACACCTGTGGTATTCAGCATTTCACTGTAAGGTCTACTACACCTGTGGTATTCAGCATTTCACTGTAAGGTCTACTACACCTGTTGTATTCAGCATTTCACTGTAAGGTCTACTACACCTGTGGTATTCAGCATTTCACTGTAAGGTCTACTACACCTGTTGTATTCAGCATTTCACTGTAAGGTCTACTACACCTATTGTATTCAGCATTTCACTGTAAGGTCTACTACACCTGTGGTATTCAGCATTTCACTGTAAGGTCTACTACACCTGTTGTATTCAGCATTTCACTGTAAGGTCTACTACACCTGTTGTATTCAGCATTTCACTGTAAGGTCTACTACACCTATTGTATTCAGCATTTCACTGTGAGGTCTACTACACCTGTTGTATTCAGCATTTCACTGTAAGGTCTACTACACCTGTTGTATTCAGCATTTCACTGTAAGGTCTACTACACCTATTGTATTCAGCATTTCACTGTAAGGTCTACTACACCTATTGTATTCAGCATTTCACTGTAAGGTCTACTACACCTGTTGTATTCAGCATTTCACTGTAAGGTCTACTACACCTGTTGTATTCAGCATTTCACTGTGAGGTCTACTACACCTATTGTATTCAGCATTTCACTGTAAGGTCTACTACACCTGTTGTATTCAGCATTTCACTGTGAGGTCTACTACACCTATTGTATTCAGCATTTCACTGTAAGGTCTACTACACCTGTGGTATTCAGCATTTCACTGTAAGGTCTACTACACCTGTGGTATTCAGCATTTCACTGTAAGGTCTACTACACCTGTTGTATTCAGCATTTCACTGTAAGGTCTACTACACCTGTGGTATTCAGCATTTCACTAATAAAATTTGATTTGTTTATCGATCCTCCTAATCTGCATCTGAACTGTGAATTTCAGGACATTTGAAATTACAAGACAAACTTGCCCTCTTGGCTCTCAGCTCAACATTGCCATCTGCTGGTCGCCGTACCACAGTACAGTGCAATGGATTTTGTTAAAGTACTGTACCGCCCAAAACACAGTTCTTTATTTGTATCTGCTCATGACCTCAGCTGCTGTCTTCATAATGATAATACATGGGTTTTATATTAGGAGCTTTTCAAGGACCCTAAGACCCATCATCAAGGACCCTAAGAGCCATCATCAAGGATCCTAAGACCCATCAACAAGGACCCTAAGACCCATCATCAAGGACCCTAAGACCCATCATCAAGGACCCTAAGACCCATCACCAAGGACCCTAAGACCCATCACCAAGGACCCTAAGACCCATCACCAAGGACCCTAAGACCCATCACCAAGGACCCTAAGACCCATCATCAAGGACCCTAAGACCCATCATCAAGGACCCTCAGACCCATCATCAAGGACCCTCAGACCCATCATCAAGGACCCTCACACCCATCATCAAGGACCCTAAGACCCATCATCAAGGACCCTAAGACCCATCATCAAGGACCCTAAGACCCATCATCAAGGACCCTCAGACCCATCATCAAGGACCCTTAGACCCATCATCAAGGACCCTCAGACCCATCATCAAGTACCCTCAGACCCATCATCAAGGACCCTAAGACCCATCATCAAGGACCCTTAGACCCATCATCAAGGACCCTCAGACCCATCATCAAGGACCCTAAGACCCATCATCAAGGACCCTCACACCCATCATCAAGGACCCTAAGACCCATCATCAAGGACCCTAAGACCCATCATCAAGGACCCTTAGACCCATCATCAAGGACCCTCAGACCCATCATCAAGGACCCTCAGACCCATCATCAAGGACCCTTAGACCCATCATCAAGGACCCTCAGACCCATCATCAAGGACCCTCAGACCCATCATCAAGGACCCTCAGACCCATCATCAAGGACCCTAAGACCCATCATCAAGGACCCTTAGACCCATCATCAAGGACCCTCACACCCATCATCAAGGACCCTCAGACCCATCACCAAGGACCCTAAGATGCTTGACTTGTCCCATCATCTTTTTTAAAATCTTTAATCACAGCCTTTTTACTGTAATGATGATTGATCTCAACACCTTCAGCAGCTGTTGATGTTCCTGCTGAGGTGGAGGTGGAGGTGGTAGGGGCAGGAGGTCTCAGAGAGAGAAGGATGTCTGGTTCGTCCTGTTGGACCCCTGCCCCCTCACCTCCCCTAACTTTCCCCAAATTCATGCTCCAGACCCTGACAGAGCTGTGGCTGGTGGACCAAAGTCTTGGCTGCAGCAGCAGTGGTGGTCCTTGGGCTGGAGCCCGAGGGAGAGGAGGGAGCGAGTGGAGGCCCAACAGACAGCCCTGGACGCCCCCAGAGGCTGGCCTTACTGGAGGAGGAGATCCAGAGTTAGACCCGGAGACAGCCACCATCCTGGGGGATAGGATGAGCAGGCTTGAGGGTCAGCCACCATCCTGGGGGATAGGATGAGCAGGCTTGAGGGTCAGCCACCATCCTGGGGGATAGGATGAGCAGGCTTGAGGGTCAGCCACCATCCTGGGGGATAGGATGAGCAGGCTTGAGGGTCAGCCACCATCCTGGGGGATAGGATGAGCAGGCTTGAGGGACAGCCACCATCCTGGGGGATAGGATGAGCAGGCTTGAGGGTCAGCCACCATCCTGGGGGATAGGATGAGCAGGCTTGAGGGACAGCCACCATCCTGGGGGATAGGATGAGCAGGCTTGAGGGACAGCCACCATCCTGGGGGATAGGATGAGCAGGCTTGAGGGACAACCACCATCCTGGGGGATAGGATGAGCAGGCTTGAGGGACAGCCACCATCCTGGGGGATAGGATGAGCAGGCTTGAGGGACAGCCACCATCCTGGGGGATAGGATGAGCAGGCTTGAGGGACAGCCACCATCCTGGGGGATAGGATGAGCAGGCTTGAGAGGGTCAGCCACCATCCTGGGGGATAGGATGAGCAGGCTTGAGGGACAGCCACCATCCTGGGGGATAGGATGAGCAGGCTTGAGGGACAGCCACCATCCTGGGGGATAGGATGAGCAGGCTTGAGGGACAGCCACCATCCTGGGGGATAGGATGAGCAGGCTTGAGGGACAGCCACCATCCTGGGGGATAGGATGAGCAGGCTTGAGGGACAGCCACCATCCTGGGGGATAGGATGAGCAGGCTTGAGGGACAGCCACCATCCTGGGGGATAGGATGAGCAGGCTTGAGGGTCAGCCACCATCCTGGGGGATAGGATGAGCAGGCTTGAGGGACCAGGACTGATGGTTTGTGCTGATGGACCACGACCCGCTGCTTGAAATGTCTGCTGGAATATGTGGTTTTGCTTTGGTTCCCGAGAAACCCCAAGCACATACAGGAAGAGTAGCTTGAAGGAGAGTCCCTCCACCCTGCGCTTACTCACCCAGGGACTGACCTTGTTCTTCAAGAGACAACGCCAGACTTAACAAGCTGCTGTGTTATGTTGTCGACTCGAAATGTCTGCTGCAATATGTGGCTTTGCTTTGCTCCCCGAGGACAATGTTACATTATTAGCCACAGCAGCTGCTGAGCCTGTGTGTGAACTAAATGACAAATCTATATGACTTCCTGTGGGAACCCGTCAGTCCCAAGACATCCACTGTTCCGTGTGGTAAATGGCAGAAGGCTTAAAATAACTCTACGACGCCACACAGAAGAAGAAGAAGAATGGGGTCTAACTTTTTATACATTTTAATAGTCTTAACTTTCACAAGTGGAAACTTCTCATTGTGAGGATATCACAATGCCGCCGCCACACGCTTCTCTTGTATAACCACAGCTTGATATTGTCTGTTTCTTCCTCTGAAGTACTTTGCTCAGCTATGGATGTCTTGTCCTGGCCCCGTTGTGTTCTCACTTGGCTTTGCAGCAGATACGTAGAGAAGAATGCTAATTGGCTTTGCAGCAGATAGGTAGAGAAGAATGCTAATTGGCTTTGCAGCAGATAGGTAGAGAAGAATGCTAATTGGCTTTGCAGCAGATAGGTAGAAAAGAATGCTACTTGGCTTTGCAGCAGATAGGTAGAGAAGAATGCTAATTGGCTTTGCAGCAGATAGGTAGAAAAGAATGCTACTTGGCTTTGCAGCAGATAGGTAGGTAAGAAATCTACTTGGCTTTGCAGCAGCTGGTAAAGAGGAATGCTACTTGGCTTTGCAGCAGATAGGTAGAGAATAGTTCTACTTGGCTTTGCAGCAGATAGGTACAGAATAATTCTACTTGGCTTTGCAGCAGATAGGTAGAGAATAATTATACTTGGCTTTGCAGCAGATAGGTAGAGAAGAATTATACTTGGCTTTGCAGCAGATAGGTAGAGAATAATTCTACTTGGCTTTGCAGCAGATAGGTAGAGAAGAATTATACTTGGCTTTGCAGCAGATAGGTAGAGAAGAATGCTACTTGGCTTTGCAGCAGATAGGTAGAGAAGAATTATACTTGGCTTTGCAGCAGATAGGTAGAGAAGAATTATACTTGGCTTTGCAGCAGATAGGTAGAGAAGAATTCTACTTGGCTTTGCAGCAGATAGGTACAGAATAATTCTACTTGGCTTTGCAGCAGATAGGTAGAGAAGAATGCTACTTGGCTTTGCAGCAGCTGGTAAAGAGGAATTCTACTTCCACAGAAAGAAGTGTGGCACTTTGTTTGGTCACATACCACCAGTCTCAGGCCATGCTGTCTGTGATTGGTTCTCCCTCTCTTCGGTGCCAGTAAAGGATGACTGGTTTGAGTTGTTGGATTGTTCACCTCCTCCAGAGCCAATCTCAGTCCCAACTCTCATACCCACCTGTACAGCCTCAAGTCTATGTAATTGCGCTGCGCCCTGGTGGTCACACGAGTAACTGCCTTCAGTAAGGTGCCGTATGGGGCAATTTGTACATGCTTTATGAGGTGTGTGTGTGTGTGTGTGTGTGTGTGTGTGTGTGTGTGTGTGTGTGTGTGTGTGTTATGTTGAGTGTGAACTCTCCTCTCCCTCCACTCCTCCCGTTCCCCTACAGCCATGGTGTCCACTCCAGACAAGAGCACTCGTCCTGTCAGTGCTCCCATCATGTCCCCTATCTCTCCCGGGGATATCGCACCGTCCCCTGTGACCTCGGGCCTGCCCCGCGGTGAGCGGCGAGAAGCCTCCACCCCCACGGTTCGCAAGTCCCGCTCAGCAGAGAGGAAAACCAAAGAAGAGGCCAAGGTGGAGAGCAAGGTGACAGAGGTCTCCAAGACACAGAGCTCCAGACCACAGTCCACCCCAGAGTTCAAGGTATTACACACACATACGCTCACTGAATCAGGACACACTGCAACTCTCTTGTGATGTAACAGGATGCTGTCTCATTGCACGATGATGTCATTTCTATCAGCGCTACTACAGAACACATTGTACAGTATTTAATTGGTCACTCACTGAACCAGGTTGACTACACGAGGATGACAGAATTGCTAGCAACAAATTTCAATGCAAGACAGCAGTTCACATGTACAGTTGAAGTCGGAAGTTTTACATAAATACACTTAGGTTGGAGTCATTAAAACTCAGTATTTCAACCACTCCACAAATTTCTTGTTAACAAACTATAGTTTTGGCAAGTTGGTCAGGACATCTACTTTGTGCATGACACAAGTAATTTTTTCAGCAATTGTTTACAGACAGATTATTTCACTTATAATTCACTGTATCACAATTCCAGTGGGTCAGAAGTTTACATACACTAAGTTGACTGTGCCTTTAAACAGCTTTGAAAATTCCAGAAAATGATGTCATGGCTTTAGAAGCTTCTGATAGGCTAATTGACATAATTTGAGTAAATTGGAGGTGTACCTGTGGATGTATTTCAAGGCCTACCTTCAAACTCACACAAATCAAAATAAATCAGCCAAGACCTCAGAAAAAAAGATTATAGACCTCCACAAGTCTGGTTCATCCTTGGAAGCAATTTCCAAACATCTGAAGGTACCATGTTCATCTGTACAAAGAATAGTACGCAAGTATAAACACCATGGGACCACGCAGCCGTCATACCGCTCAGGAAGGAGACGCTTTCTGTCTCCTAGAGATTAACGTACTTTGGTGCGAAAAGTGCAAATCAATCCCAGAACAACAGCAAAGGACCTTGTGAAGATGCTGGAGGAAACAGGTACAAAAGTATCTATATCCACAGTAACACGAGTCCTATATCGACATAACCTGAAAGGCCGCTCAGCAAGGAAGAAGCCACTGCTCCAAAACCGCCATAAAAAAGCCAGCCTACGGTTTACAACTGAACATGGGGACAAAGATTGTACTTTTTGAAGAAATGTCCTCTGGTCTGATGAAACAAAAATAGAACTGTTTGGCCATAATGACCATCGTTATGTTTGGAGGAAAAAGGGTGATGCTTGGAAGCCAAAGAACACCATCCCAACCGTGAAGCACGGGTGGCAGCATCATGTTATGGGGGAGCTTTGCTGCAGGAGGGACTGGTGCACTTCACAAAATAGATGGCATCATGAGGTAGGAAAATGATGTGGATATATTGAAGCAACATCTCAAGACATCAGTCAGGAAGTTAAAGATTGGTCACAAATGGGTCTTCCAAATGGACAATGACCCCAAGCATACTTCCAAAGGAAAGGCCATCACAAAGCCCTGACCTCAATCTCAAAGAAAATATGTGGGCAGAACTGAAAAAGCGTTTGCGAGCAAGGAGGCCTACAAACCTGACTCAGTTACACCAGTTCTGTCAGGAGGAATGGGCCAAAATTCACCCAATTTATTATGGGTAGCTTGTGGAAGGCTACCCAAAACGTTTGACCCAACTTCTGACCCACTGGGAATGTGATGAAAGAAATGATAGCTGAAATACATAATTCTCTCTACTATTATTCTGACATTTCACATTCTTAAAATAAAGTGGTGATCCTAACTGACCTAAGACGGGGACATTTTACGAGGATTAAATGTCAGGAATTGTAAAAAAAATATATAAAAAAACTGAGTTTAAATGTATTTTGCTGAGGTGTATGTAAACTTCCGACTTCAACTGTATTTAGGCTTTATAGAGTATCACTGTTTAACAGAGGTTTATTAATGGGAGCCGTACCCATAGACATCATTTGGGTGTACCAAAAGCCTGTGCTCCAGTTAGAGCGTAGCAGCGCCGCCCTGTTGGCAGAACACTGTAGTGCGTGAGCTCTGAGCTGTCTGTGTGATATACCACCACTGCAGAGGGAGGGAGCCAGGAGGAGTAGGCATCATGCCCCTGCAGTCACCACCACCACCAACGGGACAGAGAGAGAGAGAAAGAGCCAGGTTTGTGGCCTTATCGACGCCTAGCTAGCACAGCATGAGACGCGTGCACCAACTGTATGCATGTGACTAATATATGAATACTTGGGGACGTGGTTTTAACATTAGACACATACCGACTGTATGAGTCTGACTAATATATACATGGGGAGGGTTATAATACTAAGAGACATTAGTACTGTCTGTCTGAAATACCGATGGCTGGGGTTTTAACGTCTGTCTGTCTGTCTGTCTGTCTGTCTGTCTGTCTGTCTGTCTGTCTGTCTGTGTCTCTGGGGTTTTAACGTCTGTCTGTCTGTCTGTCTGTCTATCTGTGTCTCTGGGGTTTTAACGTCTGTCTGTCTGTCTGTCTATCTGTGTCTCTGGGGTTTTAACGTCTGTCTGTCTGTCTGTCTGTCTGTCTGTGTCTCTAAAATACCGATGGCTGGGGTTTTAACATCTGTCTGTCTGTCTGTCTGTCGGTCGGTCTAAAATACCGATGGCTGGGGTTTTAACATCTGTCTGTCTGTTTGTGTCTGACTAAAATATACGTGTGGAGGGTTACAAGCATAACATTAGTATTACTACTGTATGTGTAGTCTCTCATGCCAGACTCACGGCAGCTGTGAGTCTCTCTACTGTATGTGTAGTCTCTCATGCCAGACTCACGGCAGCTGTGAGTCTCTACTGTATGTGTAGTCTCTCATGCCAGACTCACGGTAGCTGTGAGTCTCTACTGTATGTGTAGTCTCTCATGCCAGACTCATGGCAGTTGTGAGTCTCTACTGTATGTGTAGTCTCTCATGCCAGACTCACGGCAGCTGTGAGTCTCTCTACTGTATGTGTAGTCTCTCATGCCAGACTCACGGCAGCTGTGAGTCTCTCTACTGTATGTGTAGTCTCGCATGCCAGACTCACGGCAGCTGTGAGTCTCTACTGTATGTGTAGTCTCTCATGCCAGACTCACGGCAGCTGTGAGTCTCTCTACGGTATGTGTAGTCTCTCATGCCAGACTCACGGCAGCTGTGAGTCTCAACGGTATGTGTAGTCTCTCATGCAAGACTCACGGCAGCTGTGAGTCTCTCTACTGTATGTGTAGTCTCTCATGCCAGACTCACGGTAGCTGTGAGTCTCTACTGTATGTGTAGTCTCTCATGCCAGACTCACGGTAGCTGTGAGTCTCTACTGTATGTGTAGTCTCTCATGCCAGACTCACGGCAGCTGTGAGTCTCTACTGTATGTGTATTCTCTCATGCCAGACTCGCGGCAGCTGTGAGTCTCTACTGTATTTGTAGTCTCTCATGCCAGACTCACGACAGCTGTGAGTCTCTACTGTATGTGTAGTCTCTCATGCCAGACTCACGGCAGCTGTGAGTTTCTACTGTATGTGTAGTCTCTCATGCCAGACTCACGGTAGCTGTGAGTCTCTACTGTATGTGTAGTCTCTCATGCCAGACTCACGGCAGCTGTGAGTCTCTACTGTATGTGTATTCTCTCATGCCAGACTCACGGTAGCTGTGAGTCTCTCTACTGTATGTGTAGTCTCTCATGCCAGACTCATGGTAGCTGTGAGTCTCTCTACGGTATGTGTAGTCTCTCATGCCAGACTCGCATCAGCTGTGAGCTGTGTAGTCTCATGCCAGACTCACGGCAGCTGTGAGTCTCTCTACTGAATGTGTAGTCTCTCATGCCAGACTCATGGTAGCTGTGAGTCTCTACTGTATGTGTAGTCTCTCATGCCAGACTCATGGCAGCTGTGAGTCTCTCTACTGTATGTATAGTCTCTCATGCCAGACTCATGGCAGCTGTTAGTCTCTCTACTGTATGTGTAGTCTCTCATGCCAGACTTGCCTTAGCTGTGAGTCTCTCTACTGTATATGTAGTCTCTCATGCCAGACTCACGGTAGCTGTGAGTCTCTACTGTATGTGTAGTCTCTCATGCCAGACTCACGGCAGCTGTGAGTCTCTACTGTATGTGTATTCTCTCATGCCAGACTCGCGGCAGCTGTGAGTCTCTACTGTATTTGTAGTCTCTCATGCCAGACTCACGACAGCTGTGAGTCTCTACTGTATGTGTAGTCTCTCATGCCAGACTCACGGCAGCTGTGAGTCTCTACTGTATGTGTAGTCTCTCATGCCAGACTCACGGTAGCTGTGAGTCTCTACTGTATGTGTAGTCTCTCATGCCAGACTCGCGGCAGCTGTGAGTCTCTCTACTGTATGTGTAGTCTCTCATGCCAGACTCACGGTAGCTGTGAGTCTCTCTACTGTATGTGTAGTCTCTCATGCCAGACTCACGGCAGCTGTGAGTCTCTCTACTGTATGTGTAGTCTCTCATGCCAGACTCGCATCAGCTGTGAGTCTCTCTACGGTATGTGTAGTCTCTCATGCCAGACTCACGGCAGCTGTGAGTCTCTCTACTGAATGTGTAGTCTCTCATGCCAGACTCACGGTAGCTGTGAGTCTCTACTGTATGTGTAGTCTCTCATGCCAGACTCATGGCAGCTGTGAGTCTCTCTACTGTATGTATAGTCTCTCATGCCAGACTCATGGCAGCTGTTAGTCTCTCTACTGTATGTGTAGTCTCTCATGCCAGACTCGCCTTAGCTGTGAGTCTCTCTACTGTATATGTAGTCTCTCATGCCAGACTCACGGCAGCTGTGAGTCTCTCTACTGTATGTGTAGTCTCTCATGCCAGACTCACGGCAGCTGTGAGTCTCTCTACTGTATGTGTAGTCTCTCATGCCAGACTCACGGCAGCTGTGAGTCTCTCTACTGTATGTGTAGTCTCTCATGCCAGACTCACGGCAGCTGTGAGTCTCTCTACTGTATGTGTAGTCTGACTAAACTAATCATACGTGGAGTGGGTTAAAAAATGAGACGCATGCCATTACTGTATCAAATCAAATGTTATTTGTCACATGCGCCGAATACAACAGTGAAATGCTTACTTACAAGCCCTTAACCAACAATGCCATTTTTAAGAAAAAATATGAAATGTATTTACTAAATAAACTAAAGTGAAAAATAAAAGAGCTAAAATAACAATAACGATAGGGGGTACCATTACCGAGTCAACGTGCGGGGGTACAGGTTAGTCGAGGTAATTGCCGTGCGGTAGCAGAGAGAACAGTCTGTGGCTAGGGTGGCTAGAGTCTTTGGTAATTTTTAGGGCGTACCTCTGACACCGCCTGGTATAGAGGTCCTGGATGGCAGGAAGCTTGGCCCCAGTGATGTACTGGGCCGTACGCACTACCCTCTGTAGCATCTTGCGGTCGGAGGCCGAGGAATTGCCATACCAGGCGGTGATGCAACCAGTCAGGATGCTCTCGATGGTGCGTTTTGAGGATATGAGGACCCATGCCAAATCTTTTCAGTTTCCTGAGGGGGAATAGGCGTTGTTGTGCCCTGTTCACGACTGTCTTGGTGTGTTTAGACCATGATAGTTTGTTGGTGAAGTGGACACCAAGGAACTTGAAGTTCTCAACCTGCTCCACTACAGCCCCGTTGATGAGAATGGGGGCGTGCTCTGCCAGGTCTCTGATCTCCCCCCTATAGGCTGTCTCATTGTTGTCGGTGATCAGGCCTACCACCGTTGTTTCGTATGCAAACTTAATGATGGTGTTGGAGTCGTGCTTTGCCACGCAGTCATGTGTGATCAGGGAGTAGAAGAGGGGACTAAGCACACACCCCTGAGGGGCTCCCGTGTTCAGGATCAGCGTGGCAGACGTGTTTTTGCCTACCCTTACCACCTGGGGCCGGCACGTCAAGAAGTTCAGGATCCAGTTGCAGAGGGAGGTGTTTAGTCCCAGGATCCTTAGCTTAGCGATGAGCTTTGTGGGGACTATGATGTAGGACACTGAGCTGTAGTCAATGAATAGCATTCTCACATAGGTGCTCCTTTTGTCCCGCTTTCTGAAAGCAGCAGCTCTACCCTTTAGCTCAGTGAGGATATTGCCTGTAATCATAGCTACTTGTTGGGGTATGTACATACAGTCATTGTGGGGACAATGTCATCGATGCACTTATTGATGAAGCCGGTGACTGATGTGGTGTACTCCTCAATGCCATCGGATGAGTCCTGGAACATATTCCAGTCTGTGCTAGCGAAACAGTCCTGTAGCTTAGCATCTGCGTCATCTGACCATTTCCGTATTGAGCAAGTCACAGGTACATCCTGCTTTAGTTTTTGGTTGTAAGCGGGAATCAGGAGGATATAATTATTGTCAGATTTGCCAAATGGAGGGAGAGGGAGAGCTTTGTACGCGTCTCTGTGTGTGGAGTAAAGGTGGTCTAGAGTTTTTTTTTTTTTTTTCTCTGGTTGCAGATTTAACATGCTGGTAGAAATGAGGTCAAATGAATTTAAGTTTCCCTGCATTAAAGTCTCAGGCCACTAGGAGTGCTGCCTCTGAATGAGCATTTTCTTGTTTGCTTATGGCCTTATACAGCTCGTTGAGTGTCTGACTAAACTATTGATACGTGAAGTGGGTTCAAACATGAGACGCGTGATGTTACTATATGTGTGTCTGACTAAACTAATAAAACATTGATACGTTTCGGGGATCCGCAACATGAGACACGTTTCATTTAAAAATATATATATTACCATATGTGTGTAACGTCTAAAATATTGATACATGGGGTCGGGGTTGTTAAATTAGATTTTTGTTCTAGCAAATGTCTGTCAGACTAAAGTTTTGATTTGGGTTTGAAACAGACTCATGGGGCTCTAACCTTACTGTTTCTGCCTCTCTCTTCCCTCGTCTGGGGGGTGGTCAGCAGCATTCGTCCCGAGAGAGAACCGACATGGAGACGGTGCGAGTGAGGAAGGTTAGATATCTGTCTACAGTTCATTTGTGTCCCAAATGGCACCCTATTCCCTATGTAGCGCACTACTTTTGGCCAGAGCCTATAGGGAATAGGGTGCCATTTTGGGACATACCCTCAGTGTTTCGCATGAGTCACCATCCTCATCCTCGCATCTCTCCCTTTATTTGAAACTATTTCTATTGCAAAAGAGAAAAAAAATACAAACCATTTTTGTTTGTTCATAATGTTTTTGTTTGTTAGTTGTTTTTTTGTTTTTTCTCTGTCCTCCAGCCTTGTATATCTACTGTACAGTGTCGTTATACAAGAGAACACTGTTTGGCTGTGGACTTCCTCCAGCCTTGTATATCTACTGTACAGTGTCGTTATACAAGAGAACACTGTTTGGCTGTGGACTTCCTCCAGCCTTGTATATCTACTGTACAGTGTCGTTATACAAGAGAACACTGTTTGGCTGTGGACTTCCTCCAGCCTTGTATATCTACTGTACAGTGTCGTTATACAAGAGAACACTGTTTGGCTGTGGACTTCCTCCAGCCTTGTATATCTACTGTACAGTGTCGTTATACAAGAGAACACTGTTTGGCTGTGGACTTCCTCCAGCCTTGTATATCTACTGTACAGTGTCGTTATACAAGAGAACACTGTTTGGCTGTGGACTTCCTCCAGCCTTGTATATCTACTGTACAGTGTCGTTATACAAGAGAACACTGTTTGGCTGTGGACTTCCTCCAGCCTTGTATATCTACTGTACAGTGTCGTTATACAAGAGAACACTGTTTGGCTGTGGACTTCCTCCAGCCTTGTATATCTACTGTACAGTGTCGTTATACAAGAGAACACTGTTTGGCTGTGGACTTCCTCCAGCCTTGTATATCTACTGTACAGTGTCGTTATACAAGAGAACACTGTTTGGCTGTGGACTTCCTCCAGCCTTGTATATCTACTGTACAGTGGCGTTATACAAGAGAACACTGTTTGGCTGTGGACTTCCTCCAGCCTTGTATATCTACTGTACAGTGGCGTTATACAAGAGAACACTGTTTGGCTGTGGACTTCCTTTTCGTAACGACTAAACACTGATCAAAGACTTCTTTGGACAGATTACGGAGACAGAAAATGTGTTTGTTTTTTCTCTATTTACTACCATTTTGTTTTGAAAGCAATAAGCGGAGGCTCTTTTACACGACAGTATCAGCATTGCTGTTACCTCATGCAGAGGCAATACATCAAGCTCTACTGTTATGGACATAATTCTTCACCAAGTAGAACTAGAGAGACTAGAGAGATAAACCAAATGTTAAGGGAATGAACCTGGATTGACCATGCCTGTGCTCTAGACAGTATAACGAGGAAAGTAAGTGAATGAACCTGGATTGACCATGCCTGTGCTCTAGACAGTATAATGAGGAAAGTAAGGGAATGAACCTGGATTGACCATGCCTGTGCTCTAGACAGTATAATGAGGAAAGTAAGGGAATGAACCTGGATTGACCATGCCTGTGCTCTAGACAGTATAATGAGGAAAGTAAGGGAATGAACCTGGATTGACCATGCCTGTGCTCTAGACAGTATAATGAGGAAAGTAAGGGAATGAACCTGGATTGACCATGCCTGTGCTCTAGACAGTATAATGAGGAAAGTAAGGGAATGAACCTGGATTGACCATGCCTGTGCTCTAGACAGTATAATGAGGAAAGTAAGGGAATGAACCTGGATTGACCATGCCTGTGCTCTAGACAGTATAATGAGGAAAGTAAGGGAATGAACCTGGATTGACCATGCCTGTGCTCTAGACAGTATAGTGAGGAAAGTAAGGGAATGAACCTGGATTGACCATGCCTGTGCTCTAGACAGTATAATGAGGAAAGTAAGGGAATTAACCTGGATTGACCATGCCTGTGCTCTAGACAGTATAACGAGGAAAGTAAGGGAATGAACCTGGATTGACCATGCCTGTGCTCTAGACAGTATAGTGAGGAAAGTAAGGGAATGAACCTGGATTGACCATGCCTGTGCTCTAGACAGTATAGTGAGGAAAGTAAGGGAATGAACCTGGATTGACCATGCCTGTGCTCTAGACAGTATAACGAGGAAAGTAAGGGAATGAACCTGGATTGACCATGCCTGTGCTCTAGACAGTATAATGAGGAAAGTAAGGGAATGAACCTGGATTGACCATGCCTGTGCTCTAGACAGTATAACGAGGAAAGTAAGGGAATGAACCTGGATTGACCATGCCTGTGCTCTAGACAGTATAACGAGGAAAGTAAGGGAATGAACCTGGATTGACCATGCCTGTGCTCTAGACAGTATAATGAGGAAAGTAAGGGAATGAACCTGGATTGACCATGCCTGTGCTCTAGACAGTATAACGAGGAAAGCACTCAGCTGCACTTGTCTGCCTCCTTAGGAAGAGTCAATGAAATGAGTCAATGAATGATGCTTTGGGTAATGCATAACAACTGATAATGCACAACGATAATGCACTACTACTCCTACCTCAGCCACAGCATGTACTGTATGTCTATGATGGATTTATCTGTCAACATTTTCATTCTCTCTCACAGTTAGTCCTGAAATACAGAAACCCACCAGATTTTTGGTAGCTGTGTACCGACCCACGGTCCCCACTGGTGACCACCAACACCCCATTGACCTTTGCACTCTGGCTCAATGCACTTCCCATAGCATCTATGATTTGATCCATCACCCACTTCTCCCACCATCAGGAACGAATGCACCCTTAGCGGAAGCAATCGCTTGCAAGTCAAACAGTAAAAGTAATTTAAAAAATAAAGGAGAATGAAGAATTGCAATTCCACATCTTTCTGGAGACCAACTTGTTCCTGTTTTTTTTTCTATTCTTTTTGTTTTGTTTTTGTTGTTTTTGTTGTTGTTGTTGTTGTTTTTTTTTTTTTTTTCAGAAAAGAGCTAAGAAACTTGAGGGTGAAACTATTTATATCAGGCATAGCAATTTAATGTTGGAGGTTTGTATCACACTCTAGAATACATCTTATTTTATCTTTGACTGTTTGTTTCTGCATGCTCTCTTTCTCTCTCTCTGCATGCTCTCTCTCTCTCTCTCTCTCTCTGAATTCTCTCTCTGCATGCTCTCTCTCTCTCTCTCTCTCTGCATGCTCTCTCTCTCTCTCTCTCTCTCTCTGCATTCTCTCTCTCTCTCTCTCTCTCTCTCTGCATGCTCTCTCTCTCTCTCTCTCTCTCTGCATGCTCTCTTTCTCTCTCTCTGCATGCTCTCTCTCTCTCTCTCTCTCTCTGCATTCTCTCTCTCTCTCTCTCTCTGCATGCTCTCTCTCCCTCTCTCTCTCTGCATGCTCTCTCTCTCTCTGCATGCTCTCTCTCTCTCTCTCTCTCTGCATTCTCTCTCTCTCTCTCTCTCTCTGCATGCTCTCTCTCTCTCTCTCTCTCTCTCTCTGCATGCTCTCTCTCTCTCTCTCTCTGCATGCTCTCTCTCTCTCTCTCTCTCTCTCTCTGCATCTCTATCTCTCTCTCTCTGCATTCTCTCTCTTTCTCTCTCTCTCTCTCTCTCTCTCTGCATGCTCTCTCTCTCTCTCTCGCTCTGCATGCTCTCTCTCTCTCTCTCTCTCTCTCTCTCTCTCTCTCTCTCTCTGCATGGGAGTTGTGTTCACTTGCCTGTTTTCTGTTTTCTTTTTCTTCTTCTTCTGTTTGTCTTGACTCCGACTCTTCTATTCTCTCTTTTTTCTTTTCTACATCCACCCTGCTTTCAGCTGAACCCTAATGGCTTGGCATGCACTCTTTTCCTGTTTCCTTCCAATGCAAGTACTCACTTTACTCGTTGTTTTGATCTCAGCATCTTCCCTACTGGGCACAGGCATCAATTCAACGTCGATTCTACATTTGGTTTCACGCTTCATTGAAATGACGTGGAAACAACGTTGATTCAACGTTGTGTGTGTGCCCAGAAGGGTCGTTTTGTTTCTTATCCACAGTTGTTTGATATATGATTGGGAGTGTTTCAACTATCACTATCATAGTCCAGTATTATTTAAAAGCTATAGGCATTGAGCCTGAAAGGGTGCACCAGTTTGGCCTTTAAGACTGAATGTCAGTGGTCACCGTCTACCCAGCATGCCCTGTCCCCCTTTGATTTCAGCCTGCTTGTCAAATCGTTTTCTTTTTGTTTTGTTTGTTTGTTTATTTGTTTGTTGTTGCACCTTTTAGTCGATAATTACTTGCAGTTTTGGATGCTTTTTCCAAATGTTATTGTCGCCAGCAATGGTCGTCAAATGTATGATTTCTGCAACGACCACTGGTATCCTCCTAACGGGGAAGTGTACCCAATAGGAATGATGTTGGATGAGTTAGGCTGTTCTTCGTCAGCTTGCGTTGGTGACAGACACCAATTTTGATTGATAGACTTTCCCAGTCATATATTTTCATTCTCAGTGATGTTATTGACACGTTAATGATGCTGCCCTCTGTTGTCATTCTCATTGTGAGACCTGGACCTCCTTAACAACATACCCTTCACTCTACTCTACTGTACCTCTCTCAGTCACCCTATTCCCTGCATGGTTCACTACTTTTAACTACTTTTAACTAGGACCTGGGCAAATGTAGTGCACTGTATAGGGAATAGGATGCCATTTGGAACACTGGCTCTGTCACTCATCGTGCTGTTCCTGTATCTAACCATAACCAAATGACTCTCTCTGACCCTCATCTCTGTTGACCTTTGACCGTGGCTATGTCCCAAAAGGTACCCTATTACCAACATAGTGCACTACTTTTGACCAGGGCCCATAGGACTGACCAGGGTCCGTAGGACTGACCAGGTACCAGGGCCCGTAGGACTGACCAGGTACCAGGGCCCGTAGGACTGACCAGGGCCTGTAGGACTGACCAGGTACCAGGGCCCGTAGGACTGACCAGGGCCTGTAGGACTGACCAGGTACCAGGGCCTGTAGGACTGACCAGGTACCAGGGCCTGTAGGACTGACCAGGTACCAGGGCCCATAGGACTGACCAGGTACCAGGGCCCGTAGGACTGACCAGGTACCAGGGCCTTTAGGACTGACCAGGTACCAGGGCCCGTAGGACTGACCAGGTACCAGGGCCTGTAGGACTGACCAGGTACCAGTGCCCGTAGGACTGACCAGGTACCAGTGCCTGTAGGACTGACCAGGTACCAGGGCCCGTAGGACTGACCAGGTACCAGGGCCCGTAGGACTGTGGTCTAAAGTAGTGCACCATATAGAGCCTTCAAACTCAATTCTGAACCTGGAAGCCAGTCCCACTGTATTGTTTCATTGTTCCCCTCTAATCAGGGACTGATTTAGACCTGGGACACCAGGTGGGTGATTCCACTCTAATCAGGGACTGGTTTAGACCTGGGACACCAGGTGGGTGATTCCACTCTAATCAGGGACTGATTTAGACCTGGGACACCAGGTGGGTGATTCCACTCTAATCAGGGACTGACTTAGACCTGGGACACCAGGTGGGTGATTCCACTCTAATCAGGGACTGATTTAGACCTGGGACACCAGGTGGGTGATTCCACTCTAATCAGGGACTGGTTTAGACCTGGGACACCAGGTGGGTGATTCCACTCTAATCAGGGACTGATTTAGACCTGGGACACCAGGTGGGTGATTCCACTCTAATCAGGGACTGATTTAGACCTGGGACACCAGGTGGGCGATTCCCCTCTAATCAGGGACTGATTTAGACCTGGGACACCAGGTGGGTGATTCCCCTCTAATCAGGGACTGGTTTAGACCTGGGACACCAGGTGGGCGATTCCCCTCTAATCAGGGACTGATTTAGACCTGGGACACCAGGTGGGTGATTCCCCTCTAATCAGGGACTGAATTAGACCTGGGACACCAGATGGGTGATTCCCCTCTAATCAGGGACTGAATTAGACCTGGGACACCAGATGGGTGATTCCCCTCTAATCAGGGACTGATTTAGACCTGGGACACCAGGTGGGCGATTCCCCTCTAATCAGGGACTGAATTAGACCTGGGACACCAGATGGGTGCCATTAAGTATGAGGTAGAACAGAAAACCAGCAGGCTGTGAACCTCATAGGGTCAGAGTTGAATACCCCTGATATAGAGAATAGGGTGTCGGTCAGGACACAGCCATGTCTTTGATTCATGATTATCATCACAATAATAACTGTCGGCTGGCTCAGGACTAAGTATCCTCATACTCACACTCACCCCTCATGCATGCCAGCATACCATACTACCACCAGTGAAATGGTCACCTAGGGTCAAAGGGTAAATCTGTCTCTCTCCTTTTGGCACAGATGATCAATGTATTATCTAATTAAAAGCAATAGAGCCCGAGGGGCTGTGATATATGGCCAATATACCATGACTAAGGGCTGCTCTTAAAGTATGACGCAACGAGAAGTGCTTGCGTACAGCCCTTAGCCGGGTATTGCTATTATATACTGGTTACCAATGTAATTAGAGCAGAAAAAAAATAATGTTTTGTCATACCCATGGTATACAGTCTGATATATCACGGCTGTCAGCCAATCAGCATTCAGGGCTCATTTTTATAATACATTATATACAGATGTTGGATCTTAACTTGATCACTCTTTTGCCGCGGGGAATTTTCCTGCTGTATCATTAAATTGAAAAAAAATGAATCTTGTGATTCTCTGAAAAAGAGCAGTTCTCTTTCTGACCATGCGGGGGCAGTCAAGTCACTAGGATCGGGGGGTTGCTATCAAAATCATTTTCTCTCTCAAATGCGATAGGCACTATCACTGCAACATTTGTACAGCTTAATAACACAAGATAAATATTGGCCTCCACTATGGCTACGACATACAAGTGCCAAGTGTATCCTAATGTCAAAATGTAGTTCAATCGTGGCCTGGGGTGGTGTAGTGGTTAGGTCTGCTGGCAAATATGGACAGTCAAATATGGACAGTCAAATATAGACAGTCCAGGGATATATAACCCCCGATCTTGATAAGGAATGACCGTATCAGACACTGTTGGACAAAATAAATAGGAAACAAATGAGATAATAACACCAACATTAGTTTTCCATTCATACAAAGTGTCTGGTAAATTGCCACAGTAGAGTTTCTGTGGTAAACAATTGAAATGCTTTATTTATATTCTTCAGAATGGTCAAAAGGTTTAGAACACCTACTCATTCCAGGGTCTTTCTTTCTTTTACTAGTTTCTACATTGTAGAATAATAGTGAAGACATCAAAACTAAAAATATATTTTATATTTGAGATTCTTAAAGCCACCCTTTTGTCTTGATGAAAGCTTGGCACACTCTTGGCATTCTCTCAACCAGCTTCACGAGGTAGTCACCTGGAAAGCATTTCAATTAACAGCAAATAAAAAAAAACATCTTATCACTGTCAACTGCATTTATTTTCAGCAAGCTTAACATGTGTAAATATTTGTATGAACATAACAAAGGGGGGGTGAAAATCAAAAGTAACAGTCAGTATCTGGTGTGGCCACCAGCTGCATTAAGTACTGCAGTGCATCTCCTCATGGACTGCACCAGATTTGCCCGTTCTTGCTGTGAGATGTTACCCCACTCTTCCACCAAGGCACCTGCAAGTTCCCTGACATTTCTGGGGGGAATGGCCCTAGCCCTCCCCCTCCGATCCAACAGGTCCCAGACGTGCTCAATGGGATTGAGATCCGGGCTCTTCGCCGGCCATGGCAGAACACTGACATTCCTGTCTTGCAGGAAATCACACACAGAACGAGCAGTATGGCTGGTGGCATTGTCATGCTGGAGGGTCATGTCAGGATGAGCTTGTAGGAAGGGTATCACATGAGAGAGGAGGATGTCTTCCCTGTAACACTCAGCGTTGAGATTGCCTGCAATGACAACAAGCTCAGCATGTCTAAGGCACGTTCATGCAGATGAGCAGGGACCCTGGGCGTCTTTCTTTTGGTGTTTTTCAGAGTCAGTAGAAAGGCCTCTTTAGTGTCCTAAATTGTCATAACTGTGACATTAATTGCCTACCGTCTGTAAGCTGTTAGTGTCTTAACAACTGTTCCAGAGGTGCATGTTCATTAATTTTTTATGGTTTATTGAACAAGCATGGGAAACTGTGTTTTTTAAACCTATTTGAGCGGGTGGGACGCCTCGACAACATCCGGTGAAATTGCAGAGAGCGAAATTCAAAATACAAAAATCGAAATATTGAACATTCATGAAAATACAAGTGTCATACATAATTTAAAAGCTTAAATTCTTGTTAATCCAGCCGCTTTGTCAGATTTCAAAAAGGTTTTACGGCGAAACCATGCGATTATCTGAAAACAGCGGCCTGCATACAAAATCATTAAAAACATTTTCCAAACCAGCAGAGGCGTCACAAAAGTCAGAAATAGCGATACAATAAATCACTTACCTTTGAAGATCTTTCTTTGTTTGCAATCCCAACGATCCCAGCTACACAACAGATGGTCGTTTTGTTCGATAAAGTCCTTCTTTATATCCCAAAAAAGTCAGTTTATTTGGCGCGTTTGATTCAGTAATCCACCTGTTCCAGTCGTTCAACATGCAGCCAGAGCAATCCCAAAAGTTACCAATAAACTTTGTCCAAACAAGTCAAACAACGTTTCTAATCAATTCTCAGGTACCCTAATATGTAAATAAATGATACAATTTAAAACGGAGAATAGTGTGTTCAATACCGGAGATAAATAACGCAGTGAGCGCCCTCATCCACACGCGCCACAAGACTACAGTCCAAATGAGAGCCACTTGGAAAAACTACAAATTCTAGCTCATTTTTCAAAAAGCAAGCCTGAAACCCTTTCTAAAGACTGTTGACATCTAGTGGAAGCCATAGGAACGGCAATCTGGGAGGTATTCCTTTGAAAATCCCATAAACAAGGATTTGAATGGGTGGTGACCTCAAAAATATATAAATTCTCCGGATGGATTCTCCTCGGATTTTCGCCTGCCATATCAGTTCTGTTATACTCACAGACATTATTTTAACAGTTTTAGAAACTTCAGTGTTTTCTATCCAATACTACCATGCATATGCATATCCTAGCTTCTGAGCCTGAGTAACAGGCAGTTTACTTTGGACACGTCATTCATCCGAATACTTCCGAATACTTCCCCTAATCCTAAGAAGTTAAACTCTTTACAATGAAGATCTGTGAAGTTATTTGGATTTTTTACGAAATTACCTTTGAAAGACAGAGTCATGAAAAAGGGACGTTTCTTTTTTTATGCTGAGTTTATTATACACGCAAGATAATCAACTGCCTCGTTAAATAAAGGTATCAGTAAGGTCTAAAATAGTGAAGTTAGAACCCAACATTATAGAGATGAGATGATGACTTGGAATTAAATAATAAAGTCATCAAATAAAACATATGTAATATAAACAACAACTGAAATATGTGTTATAAAAGTAATGTTGGTTAATAAGGACAGTTCACTACCATCATGGGACTTGTTTTAATCTGTGTAACATCATTCAACCCACATAATGCAGTGCATTTCTTTCTTTTCTTTTTTTTCAATTATTGCAATCGTAAACTATTTTTTAATAATCTTATTGAAACCAAAACCAAACCTCAAAAAAGCACTAGTCGCTAGGGTAATGGACGAATGTGTCTACTGTACCACTGCAGACTCGGTCTCTCTTTTGTGGAGATTTTATAGCGTTGCCAGTGGCAACATCAGTTGATGTTGTTATTGTTAGGGAACGTTAGTGCCTTATAGTTCTGGTGAGTCAGTTCTCCTTTTGTTTGCAAATGTATAAAAAGAAAAAGAAAATTTAAATGAAATATCACATTTTACATAAGTATTCAGACCCCTTTACTCAGTACTTTGTTGAAGCATTTTAGGAAGGGATTACAGCCTTGATTCTTCTTGGGAATGACGCTACAATCTTGGCACACCTGTATTTGGGGAGTTTCCCCATTCTTCTCTGCAGATCCTCTCAAGCTCTGTCAGGTTGGATGGGGAGAGTTGCTGCACAGCTATTTTCAGATCTCTCCAGAGATGTTCGATCGGTTTTAAGTCCGGGCTCTGCCTGGGCCACTCGAGGACATTCTGAGACTTGTCCCAAAGCCATTCCTGCGTTGTCTAGGCTGTGTGCTTAGGGTCGTTGTCCTGTTGGAAGGTAAACCTTCGCCCCAGTCTGAGGTCCTGAGCACTCTGGAGCAGGTTTTCATCAAGGATCTCTCTGTACTTTGCTCCGTTCATGTTTCCCTCGATGGTGCCAGGTTTCCTCCAGACGCTTGGCATTCAGGCTGAAGAGTTCAATCTTGGTTTCATCAGACCAGAGAATCTTGTTTCTGATGGTCTGAGTACTTTAAGTGCCTTTTGGCAAACTCCAAGTGGGCTGTAATGTGCCTTTTACTGAGGAGTGGCATCTGTCTTGCCACTCTACCATAAAGGCCTGATTTGTGTAGTGCTGCAGAGATGGTTGTCCTTCTGGAAGATTCGCCCATCTCCACAGAGGAACTCTGAAGCTCTGTCAGAGTAACCATCGGGTTCTTGGTCATTTCCCCCAAGGCCCTTCCACCCCGATTGCTCAGTTTGACCGGGCAGCTCTAGGAAGAGTCTTGGTAGTTCCAAAATTCTTCCATTTAAGAATGATGGAGGCCACTGTGTTCTTGGCTACCTTCAATGCTGCACACATTTTTTGGCACCCTTCCCCAGATCTGTGCCTCGTCACAATCCTGTCTCTGAGCTCTACGGACAATTCCTTCGACCTCATGGCTTGGTTTTGCTCTGACATGCACTGTCAACTCTGGGACCTCTATATAGACAGCTGTGTGCCTTTCCAAATCATGTCCAATCAATTGAATTTACCACAGGTGGACTCCAATCAGTTGTAGAAACATCTCAAGGATGATCAATGGAAATAGGATGCACCTGAACTCAATTTCAAGTCTCATAGCAAAGGGTCTGAATACTTATGTAAATAAAGTATTTCTGCAAAAAATGTCTAAACCTGTTTTCACTTTTTCATTATGGGCTATTGTGTGTAGATTGATGAGGAAAACACCTAATTTAATTCATTTTAGAGTAAAAGTGTAACGTAACAAAATGTTTAAAAAGTCAAGGGGTCTGAATACTTTCCGAGTGCACCGTATCTATAGAGCAGGTTGAGTCAGACAGATAAAAGTTTTGGGCTTCAGTTACCGTGGGACCAGTTCACTGACAGGGAGCCACATCGATGCTCTTTAGTGAAACATAACACTTCAATGTTCTCCCAGTAGTTTTACCTCTCAGAGCTCCTTTCTACTCTCTGGCTCCGTTTCAAATGGCATGATATTCCCTATGTAGTGCACTACTTTAGACCAGAGTTGGCACCCTATTCCCTATGTAGTGCACTTCTTTTGACCAGAGCTCTATGGGACTCCCTTATGTACCCTGGTCTAAAGCTAGGGCTCTATATACAGATGTAGGATCTTAATTTGAGCCCGTTTGCAACAGCTGGAAAGTAATCCTTCAGCAATAGGATATGTGAATTATAACTTGGATTATAATTAATGGACTTTTGTAGGGATTGATCTAAAATGTTTTACGGCAAATCAAGTCTGACATTTTTAAGTGGAAATTACCGACTTTAAGACGCCTTTTTAAACCTACAAATGTTATTTTCCTGCAGTTCTCAGCAACAAAATAATGATCAAATTAAGATCCTAGGCAATGCAGATTCTGTTCAGAACAGATGTGGTTTATGAATAGTCATTAACCAAGAGAATCTAGTCTAGTAGGTGTTGTATTTGATCTCTCTGATCACGATCCCAACATGTGGTAGATTGGTAATGGGAAATGACTCAATCACCTTCTGCACCATGAAGAAGAAGTAAGATGGAGGGATGAAGAGGGGCAGGGTGGGTGATGAAGAGGGGCAGGGTGGGGGATGAAGAGGGGCAGGGTGGGGGTATGGACACGTACGGATACTAGACGGAGATGGATTGTCTAAAGTTCAATCTACATAGGAGGGAGTAGAGTGGAGAGAACACAGGACAGTCTGTTGTTTGTCTATAGGACATCACGTGGTCTGGATGGACTAAGGCCTGTTGTTTGTCTATAGGACATCACGTGGTCTGGATGGACTAAGGCCTGTTGTTTGTCTATAGGACATCACGTGGTCTGGATGGACTAAGGCCTGTTGTTTGTCTATAGGACATCATGTGGTCTGGATGGACTAAGGCCTGTTGTTTGTCTATAGGACATCATGTGGTCTGGATGGACTAAGGCCTGTTGTTTGTCTATAGGACATCATGTGGTCTGGATGGACTAAGGCCTGTTGTTTGTCTATAGGACATCATGTAGTCTGGATGGACTAAGACCTGTTGTTTGTCTATAGGACATCATGTAGTCTGGATGGACTAAGGCCTGTTGTTTGTCTATAGGACATCATGTGGTCTGGATGGACTAAGGCCTGTTGTTTGTCTATAGGACATCATGTGGTCTGGATGGACTAAGGCCTGTTGTTTGTCTATAGGACATCATGTGGTCTGGATGCACTAAGGCCTGTTGTTTGTCTATAGGACATCACGTGGTCTGGATGGACTAAGGCCTGTTGTTTGTCTATAGGACATCACGTGGTCTGGATGGACTAAGGCCTGTTGTTTGTCTATAGGACATCATGTGGTCTGGATGGACTAAGGCCTGTTGTTTGTCTATAGGACATCACATGGTCTGGATGGACTAAGGCCTGTTGTTTGTCTATAGGACATCATGTGGTCTGGATGGACTAAGCCCTGTTGTTTGTCTATAGGACATCACGAGGTCTGGATGGACTAAGGCCTGTTGTTTGTCTATAGGACATCACGTGGTCTGGATGGACGAAGGCCTGTTGTTTGTCTATAGGACATCACGTGGTCTGGATGGACTAAGGCCTGTTGTTTGTCTATAGGACATCACGTGGTCTGGATGGACTAAGGCCTGTTGTTTGTCTATAGGACATCATGTGGTCTGGATGGACTAAGGCCTGTTGTTTGTCTATAGGACATCACGTGGTCTGGATGGACGAAGGCCTGTTGTTTGTCTATAGGACATCATGTGGTCTGGATGGACTAAGGCCTGTTGTTTGTCTATAGGACATCACGTGGTCTGGATGGACTAAGGCCTGTTGTTTGTCTATAGGACATCACGTGGTCTGGATGGACGAAGGCCTGTTGTTTGTCTATAGGACATCATGTGGTCTGGATGGACTAAGGCCTGTTGTTTGTCTATAGGACATCATGTGGTCTGGATGGACTAAGGCCTGTTGTTTGTCTATAGGACATCACGTGGTCTGGATGGACTAAGGCCTGTTGTTTGTCTATAGGACATCATGTGGTCTGGATGGACTAAGGCCTGTTGTTTGTCTATAGGACATCACATGGTCTGGATGGACTAAGGCCTGTTGTTTGTCTATAGGACATCATGTGGTCTGGATGGACTAAGCCCTGTTGTTTGTCTATAGGACATCACGAGGTCTGGATGGACTAAGGCCTGTTGTTTGTCTATAGGACATCACGTGGTCTGGATGGACGAAGGCCTGTTGTTTGTCTATAGGACATCACGTGGTCTGGATGGACTAAGGCCTGTTGTTTGTCTATAGGACATCACGTGGTCTGGATGGACTAAGGCCTGTTGTTTGTCTATAGGACATCATGTGGTCTGGATGGACTAAGGCCTGTTGTTTGTCTATAGGACATCACGTGGTCTGGATGGACGAAGGCCTGTTGTTTGTCTATAGGACATCATGTGGTCTGGATGGACTAAGGCCTGTTGTTTGTCTATAGGACATCACGTGGTCTGGATGGACTAAGGCCTGTTGTTTGTCTATAGGACATCACGTGGTCTGGATGGACGAAGGCCTGTTGTTTGTCTATAGGACATCATGTGGTCTGGATGGACTAAGGCCTGTTGTTTGTCTATAGGACATCACGTGGTCTGGATGGACTAAGGCCTGTTGTTTGTCTATAGGACATCACGTGGTCTGGATGGACTAAGGCCTGTTGTTTGTCTATAGGACATCATGTAGTCTGGATGGACTAAGGCCTGTTGTTTGTCTATAGGACATCATGTGGTCTGGATGGACTAAGACCTGTTAGAGCCTGTTGTTGTCATGTTGTTTGTCCTCTTTGAGAGGGGCAGGCCTGTTCCAACTTCCAACTGCATTTAGTTTGATATGATAAGCAAATCATCCATCACATTGCGTTCTGCTGAACTTGTAACAATGTCATTACCAGTCATTTCCCCAAATAATGACATCCTTCCCCCTTCCCATCTGGGGGCTTCACCCTTTTGCCCTTCCTTGCTATCTCTTTCTGCCTTAACCTTAAACTATCCCCTCTGTCTACCTTATCTATCACGGACTTCCCCTTAAACTATCCCCTCTGTCTCTACCTTATCTATCACGGACTTCCCCTTAAACTATCCCCTCTGTCTCTACTTTATCTATCACGGACTTCCCCTTAAACTATCCACTCTGTCTCTACTTTATCTATCACGGACTTCCCCTTAAACTATCCCCTTGGTCTCTACTTTATCTATCACGGACTTCCCCTTAAACTATCCCCTCTGTCTCTACCTTATCTATCACGGACTTCTCCTCTGCTCCCTGTCTCTACTTTATCTATCACGGACTTCTCCTCTGCTCCCTGTCTCTACCTTATCTATCACGGACTTCTCCTCTGCTCCCTGTCTCTACTTTATCTATCACGGACTTCTCCTCTGCTCCCTGTCTCTACTTTATCTATCATGGACTTCCCATCTGCTCCCTGTCTCTACCTTATCTATCACGGACTTCTCCTCTGCTCCCTGTCTCTACTTTATCTATCACGGACTTCTCCTCTGCTCCCTGTCTCTACTTTATCTATCATGGACTTCTCCTCTGCTCCCTGTCTCTACTTTATCTATCATGGACTTCTCCTCTGCTCCCTGTCTCTACTTTATCTATCATGGACTTCTCTGCTCCCTGTCTCTACTTTATCTATCACGGACTTCCCCTTAAACTATCCCCTCTGTCTCTACTTTATCTATCACGGACTTCCCCTTAAACTATCCACTCTGTCTCTACTTTATCTATCACGGACTTCCCCTTAAACTATCCCCTTGGTCTCTACTTTATCTATCACGGACTTCCCCTTAAACTATCCCCTCTGTCTCTACCTTATCTATCACGGACTTCTCCTCTGCTCCCTGTCTCTACTTTATCTATCACGGACTTCTCCTCTGCTCCCTGTCTCTACCTTATCTATCACGGACTTCTCATCTGCTCCCTGTCTCTACTTTATCTATCACGGACTTCTCCTCTGCTCCCTGTCTCTACTTTATCTATCATGGACTTCCCCTCTGCTCCCTGTCTCTACCTTATCTATCACGGACTTCTCCTCTGCTCCCTGTCTCTACTTTATCTATCATGGACTTCTCCTCTGCTCCCTGTCTCTACTTTATCTATCATGGACTTCCCCTCTGCTCCCTGTCTCTACTTTATCTATCATGGACTTCTCCTCTGCTCCCTGTCTCTACTTTATCTATCACGGACTTCTCCTCTGCTCCCTGTCTCTACTTTATCTATCACGGACTTCTCCTCTGCTCCCTGTCTCTACTTTATCTATCACGGACTTCTCCTCTGCTCCCTGTCTCTACTTTATCTATCATGGACTTCCCCTCTGCTCCCTGTCTCTACTTTATCTATCACGGACTTCTCCTCTGCTCCCTGTCTCTACTTTATCTATCATGGACTTCCCCTCTGCTCCCTGTCTCTACTTTATCTATCATGGACTTCTCTGCTCCCTGTCTCTACTTTATCTATCACGGACTTCTCCTCTGCTCCCTGTCTCTACTTTATCTATCACGGACTTCTCCTCTGCTCCCTGTCTCTACTTTATCTATCACGGACTTCTCCTCTGCTCCCTGTCTCTACATTATCTATCATGGACTTCCCCTCTGCTCCCTGTCTCTACTTTATCTATCATGGACTTCCCCTCTGCTCCCTGTCTCTACTTTATCTATCATGGACTTCCCCTCTGCTCCCTGTCTCTACTTTATCTATCACGGACTTCTCCTCTGCTCCCTGTCTCTACTTTATCTATCATGGACTTCCCCTCTGCTCCCTGTCTCTACTTTATCTATCATGGACTTCCCCTCTGCTCCCTGTCTCTACTTTATCTATCATGGACTTCTCCTCTGCTCCCTGTCTCTACTTTATCTATCATGGACTTCTCCTCTGCTCCCTGTCTCTACTTTATCTATCATGGACTTCTCTGCTCCCTGTCTCTACTTTATCTATCATGGACTTCTCCTCTGCTCCCTGTCTCTACTTTATCTATCATGGACTTCTCCTCTGCTCCCTGTCTCTACTTTATCTATCATGGACTTCTCCTCTGCTCCCTGTCTCTCTTTTTCTTTCTCGCCCTCCCAATCTCTACCCCTCCTTTCTCTCTCTTCCCCCCCTCTCCCCACAATCCACCCCTCTCCACCTCCCACTCTCTCTCTTTCTCTCTCATCCCATCCCCCTCTGTCTCGCCCTCCCTCCCCTGTCCCTACACCCTCTCTCCACCCCTCCTACTCTCCCTCCCTTCTCTCTGTCCCTCTCTTTTCTCTCTACCCCTCCTACTCTCCCTCCCCTCTCTCTGTCTCTCCCTTTTCTCTCTACCCCTCCTACTCTCCCTCCCTCTCTCCTGTCCCTCTCTTTTCTCTCTACCTCTCCTACTCTCTGTCCCTCCCTTTTCTCTCTACCCCTCCTACTCTCCCTCCCCTCTCTCCTGTCCCTCCCTTTTCTCTCTACCCCTCCTACTCTCTGTCCCTCCCTTTTCTCTCTACCCCTCCTACTCTCTGTCCCTCCCTTTTCTCTCTACCCCTCCTACTCTCCCTCCCCTCTCTATGTCCCTCCCTTTTCTCTCTACCCCTCCTACTCTCTGTCCCTCCCTCCTCTCTCAACCCCTTCTACTCTCTGTCCCTCCCCCCTCTCCCTCCTCCCAGGACCTGGATAAGACTCAGGCAGAGATTTTGCGTCACCACACCAGTATCAGTGAGCTGAAGAGAAGCTTCATGGAGTCTGTTCCGGAGCCGCGGCAGAGCGAGTGGGACAAACGCCTGTCCACCCACTCACCCTTCCGCACGGCCAGCATCAACGGACAGCTACAGTCCGGCACTGACGGGGTGAGTCAAAACCAACAGAACTAAAACTTGAAGTCAATAGTGCCAAAATGGGTGACCTGGCTAGTGTACCAATGAGTTTACTAGTTAAATTGCCAGGGTTAAGGGCTCTAAGGCCCTTCTAGAGATTATTATATTCCTATAGAGTCAACAGAACAACAGAACAAGCAGTCTTGGTACAGAACAGAGAGACATAGTAGCCCATGGTACTCAGAGAGACAGAGGGGTCTTTATTCTCTCTAGCCCCACTTATAGCACCACCAGGATTCCTGACAACAATAGGATGTTTTGAAGTGAAAGATGGTACTTTTGACTTTACTTTTTGCATTTGCTGGCACAAGTTTACCGACAAGGAGGTTCTGTTCATGTGTTGGCTTTCTTTGGGCAAATGTTATTGCTTTGATATTTTCTAATTGTTACTTTGGATTGCACATTAGTCATTAGTCCCAGTAGGGTTTACTGTGGTCTTTTCTCACGTCATTCAGTTGTTGTTTTTGACACAAATCAATGTCTAATCACTAGTCTAGAGGATGCAATCATCTCAGTTTCAGTTTGACACAAGTCAATGTCTAATCACTAGTCTAGAGGATGCAATCATCTCAGTTTCAGTTTTTGACACAAATCAATGTCTAATCACTAGTCTAGAGGATGCAATCATCTCAGTTTCAGTTTTTGACACAAATCAATGTCTAATCACTAGTCTAGAGGATGCAATCATCTCAGTTTCAGTTTTTGACACAAATCAATGTCTAATCACGAGTCTAGAGGATGCAATCATCTCAGTTTCAGTTTTTGACACAAGTCAATGTCTAATCACTAGTCTAGAGGATGCAATCATCTCAGTTTCAGTTTTTGACACAAGTCAATGTCTAATCACTAGTCTAGAGGATGCAATCATCTCAGTTTCAGTTTTTGACACAAATCAATGTCTAATCACTAGTCTAGAGGATGCAATCATCTCAGTTTCAGTTTTTGACACAAGTCAATGTCTAATCACTAGTCTAGAGGATGCAATCATCTCAGTTTCAGTTTGACACAAGTCAATGTCCAGTTTCTAGAGAATGACAGTCAAATTACCCACTTTACAGGGCTGCTGTGCTGTGTTCATTTTAAATACGTCTTATATTTAGTTTCCTCATACTTGGTAGAGAGATATAGAGCATCTTTCATTCCCTAAGGATATACTGTGTACAAGGGTCATAGTCAGTAGAAATGAACGTTTTAGTTTCATCAAGTGTTCATCAGTCCCTCTGTGTTTGTGGATCTCAGTGCGTACAGTGGACGCAGTGCAGACTCTTGGAGTCTCTTTCCCTGTGTATATTCATGTGTGTGTGTGTGTGTGTGTGTGTGTGTGTGTGTGTGTGTGTGTGTGTGTGTGCAGGTGAGGACGGCCTCCCTATCACCTGCATACAGAGTAGTTGGTGGCGTATCAGAGATAAAGGTACTCCAATTCAGTCCTTACTGGCCGTACAGGGGCTGGGATATGTTGGGTTGGGCTGAGCTGGGTTGGGCTGGCCTGAGCTGGGTTGGGCTGAGCTGGGTTGGGTTGGCCTGAGCTGGGTTGGGCTGGGCTGGGCTGGGTTGGGCTGAGCTGGGTTGGGTTAGCTGGGTTGGGTTGGGCTGAGCTGGGTTGGGCTGAGCTGGGTTGGGTTAGCTGGGTTGGGTTGGGCTGAGCTGGGTTGGGCTGGGTTGGGCTGAGCTGGGTTGGGTTGGGTTGGGCTGAGCTGGGTTGGGCTGAGCTGGGTTGGGTTGGGCTGAGCTGGGTTGGGTTGAGCTGGGTTGGGCTAGGTTGGGCTGAGCTGGGTTGGGCTGAGCTGGGTTGGGTTGGGCTGAGCTGGGTTGGGTTGAGCTGGGTTGGGCTGGGCTAGGTTGGGCTGAGCTGGGTTGGGCTGAGCTGGGTTGGGCTGAGCTGGATTGGGCTGAGCTGGGTTGGTCTGAGCTGGGTTGGGCTGGGTTGGGCTGAGCTGAGCTGGGTTGGGCTGAGCTGGGCTGGATTGGGCTGAGCTGGGTTGGGCTGAGCTGGGTTGGGCTGAGCTGGGTTGGGCTGAGCTGGGTTGAGCTGGGTTGGGCTGAGCTGGGTTGGGCTGAGCTGAGCTGGGCTGGGTTGGGCTGAGCTGGGTTGGGCTGGGCTAGGTTGGGTTGAGCTGGGTTGGGCTGAGCTGGGTTGGGCTGAGTTGGGTTGAGCTGAGCTGGGTTGGGCTGAGTTGGGTTGGGCTGAGCTGGGTTGGGCTGAGTTGGGTTGAGCTGAGCTGGGTTGGGCTGAGCTGGGTTGGGCTGAGCTGGGTTGGGCTGAGCTGGGTTGAGCTGGGTTGAGCTGAGCTGGGTTGGGTTGGGCTGAGCTGGGTTGGGTTGGGCTGAGCTGGGCTGAGCTGTTGAGCTGAGCTGGGTTGGGCTGGAGCTGGGTTGGGCTGAGCTGGGTTGGGCTGAGCTGGGTTGGGCTGAGCTGGGTTGGGCTGGGCTAGGTTGGGCTGAGCTGGGTTGGGCTGAGCTGGGTTGGGCTGAGCTGGGTTGGGTTGGGCTGAGCTGGGTTGGGTTGGGCTGAGCTGGGTTGGGTTGGGCTGAGCTAGGTTGAGCTGAGCTGGGTTGGGCTGAGTTGGGTTGGGCTGAGCTGGGTTGAGCTGGGCTGAGCTGGGTTGGGTTGGGCTGAGCTGAGCTGGGTTGGGCTGAGCTGGGTTGGGTTGGGCTGAGCTGGGTTGGGCTGAGCTGGGTTGGGCTGGGTTGGGCTGGGTTGGGTTGAGCTGGGTTGGGTTGGGCTGAGCTGGGTTGGGCTGAGCTGGGTTGGGCTGGGCTGGGTTGGGTTGAGCTGGGTTGGGCTGAGCTGGGTTGGGCTGAGCTGGGTTGGGCTGGGTTGGGTTGGGTTGGGCTGAGCTGGGTTGGGCTGAGCTGGGTTGGGCTGGGTTGGGCTGAGCTGGGCTGAGCTGGGTTGGGTTGAGCTGGGCTGAGCTGGGTTGGGCTGGGTTGGGCTGAGCTGGGTTGGGTTGAGCTGGGCTGAGCTGGGTTGGGCTGGGTTGGGCTGAGCTGAGCTGAGCTGGGTTGGGTTGAGCTGGGTTGGGCTGAGCTGGGTTGGGCTGAGCTGGGTTGGGTTGAACTGGGTTGGGCTGGGTTGAGCTGGGTTGGGTTGGGCTGAGCTGGACTGGGCTGAGCTGGGTTGAGCTGGGTTGGGCTGAGCTAGGTTGGGCTGGGCTGAGCTGGACTGGGCTGAGCTGGGTTGAGCTGGGTTGGGTTGGGCTGAGCTGAGCTGGGCTGAGCTGGGTTGGGCTGGGCTGAGCTGGGTTGGGCTGGGCTGGGTTGGGCTGCAGTAAGAGAACATTATCTGGTGGTTCTTTACCAGCTAACAATAAAGAACAGACCATGTTGTGTATGGCAGCTTTATGGACGCTGTGCATGGCTGCTGTATGGAGTCTGTGTGGCCGTGACCTTAAGCAAGGCAAGAGAATCAGCTGTCTATCTTCACCCACCGGACTGTACTCTCTCGCCCCCGGCCCCGCCCCCCAGCCCCGGCCCCGCCCCCACAGCCGCTGCGACTACCTTTATAGGTGTCTACTTCCAAGCCACAGACCCTAATCTTTCCCAAACCCCGCCCCCTCACCACTGCCCCCGCTCCATGATTGGCTGCTGCCAGCTTTGTCTTCCTGCTTTGATCTGCCAATCAAATCGCATGGCTGGGTTTGACCCGATAGTAGTGAAGCTGCATGACTCTGTGATGATGATGGTGATGATGATGATGGTGGTGTCTGACGTAGTGATTGAGAGACTGAAAAACAAAAAACGCAAACCAAAAAACAAACAGCGACAACAACAACAACAGAACTGACCCCCTCCTCCTCCTCCTCATTTCATTGTCTCTCCTCCACCCTGACCTGTATCCCTCCCTCACTGGTTGTTTTATGTTTTCTCTGTCTCCTCCCTCGATCTCTCCCCCCTCATATGTGTCATCTCTTCATTTCCTCCTCCTCTTCCTCCTCCTCTTCTTTCTATTCTTCCTCTTCTTCCTCTTCCTCTTCCTCTCCCTCTTCCTCCTCCGCCTCTTCTTCCTCTCCCTCCTCTTCCTCCTCCTCTTCTTCCTCTTCCTCTCCCTCCTCTTCCTCCTCCTCTTCTTCCTCTTCCTCCTCCGCCTCTTCTTCTTCTCCCTCCTCTTCCTCCTCTTCTTCTTCCTCTTCCTCCTCCTCCTCTTCTTCCTCTCCCTCCTCCTCCTCTTCCTCTTGCTCCTCCTCCTCTTCTTCATGTTCCTCCTCTTCCTCCTCATCCTCCTCTTCCTCATCCTCATCTTTCCCCTTCTCCTGCCCTGCCTCATAGTCATATCCACTCCCTCCTCCTCCTCCGTATCCTCCACCTCCTCCTCCACCGCCACGCCCTTCTCCTGTGGAGGATCCGGAGACCCAGAGAGGTGTTTGGGCCTTGGGTCACCGAACCTCACCGCTCCCCTCCCTTCGCTCCTCTACTGCCATGGGGCTGAAAATACAGTTTTACTCCCAGACTTGAAGCTGCCTCCAGCTACCTGGGTATTCTGCCTAGCCCAGACCCTTCTCCTGTCCTGTCTATGTACCTGAAGACTCCTGCAGTATAATAAGCACTCCCATCAGAACATTGCTAAACTTTTACCCCCCCAAAAAAAGTTTCTTAACTTTCAATCTGTATTGAGTGTGGGCATGTTTATACGATAGGCCTCTGAATGGAGATGATCATCTTTAACAGGTTTTTGTCTAAAAGAGATCACTGAAAAAATACACCATTCTAGAATAAAAATACACCATTCTAGAATAAAAATACACCATTCTAGAATAATACACTAGTCTGGTGATTTGAGAAGCAGTCTCGTCTTCATGAAGACATTACCAACAAATCCCAAATATGAGCCTGCCAAGTCTCGATAGACCTCAATTTGATAAGCTCATCACTTTAAGGCAGGCTTGTTGACTGACTGACTATATAAGATTCAATGAGGAGTAGATCTATGGTGGTTCTCCCCTGACGGTGTCTGATCCAAGACGTTGCACTGCCAAACAAACAGTTTGCACTAGCTAGCATTTTACCTACCAGAGAATGCCTTTATCCAATCTAACCCCAGCCATTCCATCTAACCCCAGCCATTCAATCTAACCCCAGCCATTCAATCTAACCCCAGCCATTCAATCTAACCCCAGCCATTCAATCTAACCCCAGCCATTCCATCTAACCCCAGCCATTCAATCTAACCCCAGCCATTCCATCTAACCCCAGCCATTCAATCTAGCCCCAGCCATTCCATCTAACCCCAGCCATTCAATCTAACCCCAGCCATTCAATCTAACCCCAGCCATTCAATCTAACCCCAGCCACCCAATCTAACCCCAGCCACCCAATCTAAACCCAGCCGCCCAATCTAAACCCAGCCACCCAATCTAACCCCAGCCACCCAATCTAACCCCAGCCACCCAATCTAACCCCAGCCACTCAATCTAACCCCAGCCACCCAGTCTAAACCCAGCCACCCAGTCTAAGTCCAGCCACCCAGTCTAAACCCAGCCACCCAATCTAAACCCCCCAGCCACCCAATCCAATCTAACCCCAGCCACTCAATCTAACCCCAGCCACCCAGTCTAAACCCAGCCACCCAGTCTAAGCCCAGCCACCCAGTCTAAACCCAGCCACCCAATCTAACCCCAGCCACCCAATCTAACCCCAGCCACCCAATCTAAACCCAGCCACCCAATCTAAACCCAGCCACCCAATCTAACCCCAACCCCAGCCACCCAATCTAACCCAGCCACCCCAGCCACCCAATCTAAACCCAGCCACCCAATCTAACACCAGCCACTCAATCTAACCCCAGCCACCCAATCTAAACCCAGCCACCCAATCTAAACCCAGCCACCCAATATAACCCCAGCCACCCAATCTAAACCCAGCCACCCAATCTAACCCAGCCACTCAATCTAAACCCAGCCACCCAATCTAACCCCAGCCACTCAATCTAACCCCAGCCACCCAATCTAACCCCAGCCACTCAATCTAACTCCAGCCACCCAATCTAAACCCAGCCACCCAATCTAAACCCAGCCACCCAATCTAAACCCAGCCACCCAATCTAACCCCAGCCACCCATTCTAAACCCAGCCACCCAATCTAAACCCAGCCACCCAATCTAACCCCAGCCACTCAATCTAAACCCAGCCACCCAATCTAACCCCAGCCACTCAATCTAACCCCAGCCACCCAATCTAACCCCAGCCACCCAATCTAACCCCAGCCACCCAATCTAACCCCAGCCACTCAATCTAATCCCCAGCCACCCGGTCTAAACCCAGCCACCCAGTCTAAGCCCAGCCACCCAGTCTAAACCCAGCCACCCAATCTAACCCCAGCCACCCAATCTAACCCCAGCCACCCAATCTAAACCCAGCCACCCAATCTAAACCCAGCCACCCAATCTAACCCCAGCCACCCAATCTAACCCCAGCCACCCCAGCCACCCAATCTAAACCCAGCCACCCAATCTAACACCAGCCACTCAATCTAACCCCAGCCACCCAATCTAAACCCAGCCACCCAATCTAAACCCAGCCACCCAATCTAACCCCAGCCACCCAAAACCCAGCCACCCAATCTAACCTCAGCCACTCAATCTAAACCCAGCCACCCAATCTAACCCCAGCCACTCAATCTAACCCCAGCCACCCAATCTAAACCCAGCCACCCAATCTAAACCCAGCCACCCAATCTAACCCCAGCCACTCAATCTAACTCCAGCCACCCAATCTAAACCCAGCCACCCAATCTAAACCCAGCCACCCAATCTAAACCCAGCCACCCAATCTAACCCCAGCCACCCATTCTAAACCCAGCCACCCAATCTAAACCCAGCCACCCAATCTAACCCCAGCCACTCAATCTAAACCCAGCCACCCAATCTAACCCCAGCCACTCAATCTAACCCCAGCCACCCAATCTAAACCCAGCCACCCAATCTAAACCCAGCCACCCAATCTAACCCCAGCCACTCAATCTAACTCCAGCCACCCAATCTAAACCCAGCCACCCAATCTAAACCCAGCCACCCAATCTAACCCCAGCCACCCAATCTAACCCCAGCCACCCATTCTAAACCCAGCCACCCAATCTAAACCCAGCCACCCAATCTATCCCCAGCCACCCAATCTAACCCCAGCCACCCAATCTAACCCCAGCCACCCATTCTAAACCTAGCCACCCAATCTAAACCCAGCCACCCAATCTAACCCCAGCCACACAATCTAACCCCAGCCACCCAATCTAACCCCAGCCACTCAATCTAAACCCAGCCACCCAATCTAGCCCCAGCCACCCAATCTAAACCCAGCCACCCAATCTAAACCCAGCCACCCAATCTATCCCCAGCCACCCAATCTAACCCCAGCCACCCAATCTAACCCCAGCCACCCATTCTAAACCCAGCCACCCAATCTAAACCCAGCCACCCAATCTAACCCCAGCCACACAATCTAACCCCAGCCACCCAATCTAACCCCAGCCACTCAATCTAAACCCAGCCACCCAGTCTAGCCCCAGCCACCCAATCTAAACCCAGCCACCCAATCTAAACCCAGCCACCCAATCTAGCCCCAGCCACCCAATCTAACCCCAGCCACCCAATCTAGCCCCAGCCACCCAATCTAACCCCAGCCACCCATTCTAAACCCAGCCACCCAATCTAACCCCAGCCACCCAATCTAACCCCAGCCACCCAATCTAACCCCAGCCACCCATTCTAAACAGCCACCCAATCTAAACCCAGCCACCCAATCTAATCCCCAGCCACCCAATCTAACCCCAGCCACCCAATCTAACCCCAGCCACCCATTCTAAACATAGCCACCCAATCTAAACCCAGCCACCCAATCTAACCCCAGCCACACAATCTAACCCCAGCCACCCAATCTAACCCCAGCCACTCAATCTAAACCCAGCCACCCAATCTAGCCTCAGCCACCCAATCTAAACCCAGCCACCCAATCTAAACCCAGCCACCCAATCTATCCCCAGCCACCCAATCTAACCCCAGCCACCCAATCTAACCCCAGCCACCCATTCTAAACACAGCCACCCAATCTAAACCCAGCCACCCAATCTAACCCCAGCCACACAATCTAACCCCAGCCACCCAATCTAACCCCAGCCACTCAATCTAAACCCAGCCACCCAATCTAGCCCCAGCCACCCAATCTAAACCCAGCCACCCAATCTAAACCCAGCCACCCAATCTAGCCCCAGCCACCCAATCTAACCCCAGCCACCCAATCTAGCCCCAGCCACCCAATCTAAACCCAGCCACCCAATCTAACCCCAGCCACTCAATCTAAACCCAGCAATCTAACCCAATCTAACCCCAGCCACTCAATCTAAACCCAGCCACCCAATCTAAACCCAGCCACCCAATCTCCCAAAACCCAGCCACCCAATCTAAACCCAGCCACCCCACCATTCAATCTAACCCCAGCCACCCAATCTAACCCCAGCCACCCAATCTAAACCCAGCCACCCAATCTAAACCCAGCCACCCAATCTAACCCCAGCCACCCAATCTAACCCCAGCCACCCAATCTAACCCCAGCCACTCAATCTATCCCCAGCCACCCAGTCTAAACCCAGCCACCCAGTCTAAGCCCAGCCACCCAGTCTAAACCCAGCCACCCAATCTAACCCAGCCACCCAATCTAACCCCAGCCACCCAATCTAAACCCAGCCACCCAATCTAAACCCAGCCACCCAATCTAACCCCAGCCACCCAATCTAACCCCAACCCCAGCCACCCAATCTAAACCCAGCCACCCAATCTAACACCAGCCACTCAATCTAACCAGCCAGCCAACTCCCAGCCACCCAATCTAAACCCAGCCACCCAATCTAACCCCAGCCACCCAATCTAAACCCAGCCACCCAATCTAACCCCAGCCACTCAATCTAAACCCAGCCACCCAATCTAACCCCAGCCACTCAATCTAACCCCAGCCACCCAATCTAAACCCAGCCACCCAATCTAAACCCAGCCACCCAATCTAACCCCAGCCACTCAATCTAACTCCAGCCACCCAATCTAAACCCAGCCACCCAATCTAAACCCAGCCACCCAATCTAAACCCAGCCACCCAATCTAACCCCAGCCACCCATTCTAAACCCAGCCACCCAATCTAAACCCAGCCACCCAATCTAACCCCAGCCACTCAATCTAAACCCAGCCACCCAATCTAACCCCAGCCACTCAATCTAACCCCAGCCACCCAATCTAAACCCAGCCACCCAATCTAAACCCAGCCACCCAATCTAACCCCAGCCACTCAATCTAACTCCAGCCACCCACTCTAAACCCAGCCACCCAATCTAAACCCAGCCACCCAATCTAAACCCAGCCACCCAATCTAAACCCAGCCACCCAATCTAACCCCAGCCACTCAATCTAAACCCAGCCACCCAATCTAACCCAGCCACTCAATCTAAACCCAGCCACCCAATCTAAACCCAGCCACCCAATCTAAACCCAGCCACCCAATCTAAACCCAGCCACCAATCTATCCCCAGCCACCCAATCTAAACCCAGCCACCCAGTCTAACCCAGCCACCAGTCAATCTAACCCCAGCCACCCAATCTAACCCCAGCCACCCAATCTAAACCCAGCCACCCAATCTAAACCCAGCCACCCAATCTAAACCCCAGCCACCCAATCTAACCCAGCCAATCTAACCCCAGCCACCCCAGCCACCCAATCTAAACCCAGCCACCCAATCTAACACCAGCCACTCAATCTAACCCCAGCCACCCAATCTAAACCCAGCCACCCAATCTAACCCCAGCCACCCAATCTAAACCCAGCCACCCAATCTAACCCCAGCCACTCAATCTAAACCCAGCCACCCAATCTAACCCCAGCCACTCAATCTAACCCCAGCCACCCAATCTAAACCCAGCCACCCAATCTAAACCCAGCCACCCAATCTAACCCCAGCCACTCAATCTAACTCCAGCCACCCAATCTAAACCCAGCCACCCAATCTAAACCCAGCCACCCAATCTAACCCCCCACCCATCTAAACCCAGCCACCCAATCTAAACCCAGCCACCCAATCTAAACCCCAGCCACTCAATCTAAACCCAGCCACCCAATCTAACTCCAGCCACTAAAAACCCCAGCCACCCAATCTAAACCCAGCATCTAAACCCAATCTAAACCCAGCCACCCAATCTAACCCCAGCCACTCAATCTAACTCCAGCCACCCAATCTAAACCCAGCCACCCAATCTAAACCCAGCCACCCAATCTAACCCCAGCCACCCAATCTAACCCCAGCCACCCATTCTAAACCCAGCCACCCAATCTAAACCCAGCCACCCAATCTATCCCCAGCCACCCAATCTAACCCCACCCCAGCCACCCAATCTAACCCCAGCCACCCATTCCCAGCCACCCAATCTAAACCCAGCCACCCAATCTAACCCCAGCCACCCAATCTAACCCCAGCCACCCAATCTAACCCCAGCCACTCAATCTAAACCCAGCCACCCAATCTAACCCCAGCCACCCAATCTAAACCCAGCCACCCAATCTAAAGCCACCCATCTCCCAGCCACCCAATCTAACCCCAGCCACCCAATCTAACCCCCAGCCACCCAATCTAAACCCAGCCACCCAATCTAAACCCAGCCACCCAATCTAAACCCAGCCACCCAATCTAACCCAGCCACCCAATCCCCAGCCACCCAATCTAACCCCAGCCACCCAATCTAAACCCAGCCACCCAATCTAACCCCAGCCACTCAATCTAAACCCAGCCACCCAATCTAAACCCAGCCACCCAATCTAAACCCAGCCACCCAATCTAAACCAATCTAACCCCAGCCACCCATTCAGCCACCCAATCTAAACCCAGCCACCCAATCTAGCCCCAGCCACCCAATCTAACCCCAGCCACCCAATCTAACCCCAGCCACCCAATCTAAACCCAGCCACCCAATCTAGCCCCAGCCACCCAATCTAAACCCAGCCACCCAATCTAAACCCAGCCACCCAATCTAACCCCAGCCACTCAATCTAAACCCAGCCACCCAATCTAACCCAGCCACCCAATCTAAAACCAATCTAAACCCAGCCACCCAATCTAACCCCAGCCACCCAATCTAACCCCAGCCACTCAATCTAACCCAGCCACCCAATCTAACCCAGCCACCCAATCTAAACCCAGCCACCCAATCTAAGCCCCAGCCACCCAATCTAAACCCAGCCACCCAATCTAACCCCAGCCACCCAATCTAACCCCAGCCACCCAATCTAAACCCAGCCACCCAATCTAAACCCAGCCACCATTCAATCTAAACCCAGCCACCCAATCTAACCCCAGCCACCCAATCTAAACCCAGCCACCCAATCTAAACCAGCCAGCCTAACCCAATCTAACCCCAGCCACCCAATCTAACCCAGCCACCCAATCTAACCCCAGCCACTCAATCTAACCCCAGCCACCCAATCTAACCCCAGCCACCCAATCTAACCCCAGCCACCCAATCTAAAAACCCAGCCACCCAATCTAAAACCCAGCCACCCCAGCCAATCTAACCCCAGCCACCCACTCAATCTAACCCAGCCACCCAATCTAACCCCAGCCACCCAATCTAAACCCAGCCACCCAATCTAAACCCAGCCACCCAATCTAACACCAGCCACCCAATCTAAACCCAGCCACCCAATCTAAACCCAGCCACCCAATCTAACCCCAGCCACCCAATCTAAACCCAGCCTAATCTAAGCCCAGCCACCCAATCTAAACCCAGCCACCCAATCTAACCCCAGCCACTCAATCTAACCCCAGCCACCCAATCTAAACCCAGCCACCCAATCTAAACCCAGCCACCCAATCTAACCCCAGCCACCCAATCACCCAGCCACCCAATCTAAACCCAGCCACCCAATCTAAACCCAGCCACCCAATCTAACCCAGCCACCCAATCTAAACCCAGCCACCCAATCTAAACCCAGCCACCCAATCTAAACCCAGCCACCCAATCTAACCCCAGCCACTCAATCTAAACCCAGCCAAGCCACCCAGCCACCCAATCTAAACCCAGCCACCCAATCTAAACCCAGCCACCCAATCTAACCCCAGCCACTCAATCTAACCCCAGCCACCCATTCTAAACCCAGCCACCCAATCTAAACCCAGCCACCCAATCTACCCCCAGCCACCCAATCTAACCCAGCCACCCAATCTAAACCCAGCCACCCAATCTAAACCCAGCCCCATCTAATCCCCAGCCACCCAATCTAACACCCCACCCAATCTAAACCCAGCCACCCAATCTAACCCCAGCCACCCAATCTCTCTAACCCCAGCCACCCATCTAAACCCAGCCACCCAATCTAAACCCAGCCACCCAATCTAACCCCAGCCACCCAATCTAAAGCCCAATCTAAACCCAGCCACCCAATCTATCCCCAGCCACCCAATCTAACCCCAGCCACCCAATCTAACCCCAGCCACCCAATTCTAAACCCAGCCACCCAATCTAAACCCACCCAATCTACCCCAGCCACCCAATCTAACCCCAGCCACACAATCTAACCCCAGCCACCCAATCTAAACCCAGCCACCCAATCTAACCCCAGCCACCCAATCTAACCCCAGCCACCCAATCTAACCCCACCCAATCTAAACCCAGCCACCCAAGCCACCCAATCTAAACCCAGCCACCCAATCTAGCCCCAGCCACCCAATCTAACCCCAGCCACCCAATCTAACCCCAGCCACCCAATCTAACCCCAGCCACCCATTCTAAACCCAGCCACCCAATCTAACCCCAGCCACCCAATCTAACCCCAGCCACCCAATCTAACCCCAGCCACACAATCTAACCCCAGCCACCCAATCTAACCCCAGCCACTCAATCTAAACCCAGCCACCCAATCTAAACCCAGCCACCCAATCTAGCCCCAGCCACCCAATCTAACCCCAGCCACCCAATCTAGCCCCAGCCACCCAATCTAACCCCAGCCACCCAATAACCCCAGCCACCCAATCTAGCCCCAGCCACCCAATCTAACCCCAGCATGATGGGGGGACAAGCAAAGCCCCATAAAACCTCTCCAGCCCCAGAACTGCTGCTGCCACCACTGCCCTGGAGGTTGGTCCGGCCTGGTCAGACCACCCTGGACCCTGACCCTCATTGCCTAGAGCCGGAGATCCTGAGTCAGGCTGAAGCTCAGTGATGGGACCTACCACTCACTACTATCAAAGGTCACTCACTACTGCCACCACTGCCTCCCCTTCTGCCCTCACTTCAACAGTAGATCATTTCATTACAGCATCACATACCACCACTCGCCTGCTCCTCCACCTCCCTCCCCTTGTCCCCCATCCCTCCTCCACCTCCCTCCCCTTGTCTCCCTGTCCCTTCCCCTCCTCCACCTCCCTCCCCTTGTCCCCCTCCTCCACCTCCCTCCCCTTGTCCCCCTCCTCCACCTCCCTCCCCTTGTCTCCACTTCCCTCTCCTCCACCTCCCTCCCCTTGTCCCCCTCCTCCACCTCCCTCCCCTTGTCCCCCTCCTCCACCTCCCTCCCCTTGTCTCCCGTCCCTTCCCCTCCTCCAACTCCCTCCCCTTGTCCCCCGTCCCTTCCCCTCCTCCAACTCCCTCCCCTTGTCCCCCGTCCCTTCCCCTCCTCCACCTCCCTCCCCTTGTCCCCCCATCCCTTCCCTCCTTCACCTCCCTCCCCTTGTCTCCACTTCCCCTCCTCCACCTCCCTCCCCTTGTCTACCCGTCCCTTCCCCTCCTCCAACTCCCTCCCCTTGTCCCCCTCCTCCACCTCCCTCCCCTTGTCCCCTCCTCCACCTCCCTCCCCTTGTCTCCACTTCCCCTCCTCCACCTCCCTCCCCTTGTCCCCCTCCTCCACCTCCCTCCCCTTGTCCCCCTCCTCCACCTCCCTCCCCTTGTCTCCCCGTCCCTTCCCCTCCTCCAACTCCCTCCCCTTGTCCCCCCCGTCCCTTCCCCTCCTCCAACTCCCTCCCCTTGTCCCCCCGTCCCTTCCCCTCCTCCACCTCCCTCCCCTTGTCCCCCCATCCCTTCCTCCTCCACCTCCCTCCCCTTGTCTCCACTTCCCCTCCTCCACCTCCCTCCCCTTGTCTCCCCGTCCCTTCCCCTCCTCCAACTCCCTCCCCTTGTCCCCCCATCCCTTCCCCTCCTCCACCTCCCTCCCCTTGTCTCCCTGTCCCTTCCCATCCTCCCCTACTCCCTGCCTGTCTGTTGGCCATTCCCCCACATGTCTGTTCATTGTTTTCTGTCTCTCTTGGTCTCCCGTTGCTGAACACAGCGAGGGAAGCGTCCTCTGTTTGAATACCAGGTAAAATTACTGAGACAGCAACAGCAGGCCTCCTCGCCCTCCAGGGGACCACCGCTCCTCAGACACCACTATCTACAGGAGGAAGAAGATTATACTTCTGAGGAGGACGAGGCTCGGGGCCGGGGGAACACTCTGAGGGTCTCTATCGAAATGCCTGAGGAAGAGCAGGAGGAGGAGGATAACAGGGACAATGGGCCCTCAGCCTGCCAGTTGTACCCAGCCATGCTCCAGCTCCAACCGTCCCATGTCTCCTTCTCTCTCCTGTCTGGACTGCTGGTCATGTTTCTCACTCTGTGTTGGCTGGTGTTTATCTGACTGGCCGGTCCGGTGGACAGAGAGAGAGAGCCCTCTACTGAAATGAACCACCCAGTGACTGGCCGGTCCGGTGGACAGAGAGAGAGAGCCCTCTACTGAAATGAACCACCCAGTGACTGGCCGGTCCGGTGGACAGAGAGAGAGAGCCCTCTACTGAAATGAACCACCCAGTCAAGTAGCCTTGTTTAAGGACAGAGACAGAATTCTCTTCTGTCTTCTATTCTGTGTTCCGTCATCTGACTCCAACACACAAAGACAGACAGACAGACAGACAGACGGACAGACAGACAGACAGACAGACAGACAGACAGACAGACAGACAGACAGACAGACAGACAGACAGACAGACAGACAGACAGACAGACAGACAGACAGACAGACAGACAGACAGACAGACAGACAGACAGACAGACACAAACCCCTATTGAACATTACACTGAGTGAATTACCAGGTTATTTTGCATTGAGGACAATGGCGTTGTTGTCCTTGCCAGCACTTTTTTTCCAGGAAGTGTTGAGAGCTGTATTTGGCCTTGCGCCCTTGACTTATATCCAGACTTCAAGGATCTTCTGCAACTTTTACTTACAATATTCCATGGTGAAAAGAAAACAAAATACATCCAGTGTTACTAACAAACTTTGTTTGCCACACTGACTCTTCACTGCTTGTGTTTAGCCTGTTTTTGACTACTGTTTATTCTGTCCATAGAATCTTAAACTTACACTTAAGTTGACGTCATACGATGCAAAATGCATCATAGCGGCTGTATTTCTGTATTTTGAAAGTGATATATCTTGAAAACTTGATTGCTGACACGCAAAACATTTTGGGATTATATCAACAATGGACTAATGAAACAAATACCAAAATATCGTTTTTCGGGGGTGGACTTTTCCTTTAAGCCAAATGTTTACCTTAAGTCACTCGTTTTTCGGGGGCTTTCCCTTTCAGTGGAAGTTAGCGTTCATCCCTTAGTGTTTCAATCAATCGGTGTAGTGCAGTGTCTCCTGGACAGCTCTGCTGTATGGCATGAGATTATTTCTATCTATGGCCAGCCGTCCCTCCAACAGCCTGTGAGATCTGTATTGCTGATCTTGGATCAGGTACCGACCTCTTATTCATTATGATTTAAAAGGCCAGACTGACCCTAGATCAGTACTCCTGCTCTGAGATGCTACAGCAGAGAGCTAATGTTTGTCTGCCACTGAGCTGCATCGGCTCTCGTCTATGTTGATGTTTTTCTAGGCAAGAGCAGACGGGACAGACAGGATAGATGAGACAGATGGGACAGACAGGACAGACAGGATAGACGGGACAGACAGGATAGATGGGACAGATGGGACAGACAGGACAGATGGGACAGACAGGACAGACAGGATAGATGGGACAGACAGGATAGATGGGACAGACAGGACAGACAGGATAGACGGGACAGACAGGACAGACAGGATAGATGGGACAGATGGGACAGACAGGATAGATGGGACAGACAGGATAGATGGGACAGACAGGACAGACAGGATAGACGGGACAGACAGGACAGACAGGATAGATGGGACAGATGGGACAGATGGGACAGACAGGACAGACAGGATAGATGGGACAGACAGGATAGATGGGACAGATGGGACAGACAGGACAGGCAGGATAGACGGGACAGACAGGACAGACAGGATAGACAGGACAGACAGGATAGACGGGACAGATGGGACAGATGGGACAGACAGGACAGACAGGATAGACGGGATAGATGGGACAGACAGGATAGATGGGACAGATGGGACAGACAGGATAGATGGGACAGTCAGGATAGATGGGACAGACAGGATAGATGGGACAGACAGGATAGATGGGACAGACAGGATAGATGGGACAGACAGGACAGACAGGATAGATGGGACAGACAGGATAGAAGGGACAGACAGGATAGATGGGACAGACAGGACAGACAGGATAGATGGGACAGACAGGACAGACAGGATAGATGGGACAGACAGGATAGATGGGACAGACAGGACAGACAGGATAGATGGGACAGACAGGATAGATGGGACAGACAGGATAGATGGGACAGACAGGATAGAAGGGACAGACAGGATAGATGGGACAGACAGGACAGACAGGATAGATGGGACAGACAGGACAGACAGGATAGATGGACAGACAGGACAGACAGGATAGATGGGACAGACAGGATAGATGGGACAGACAGGACAGACAGGATAGATGGGATAGACAGGATAGATGGGACAGACAGGATAGATGGGACAGACAAGATAGAAGGGACAGACAGGATAGATGGGACAGACAGGATAGACGGGACAGACAGGATAGATAGGACAGATGGGACAGACAGGATAGATGGGACAGACAGGATAGACGGGACAGACAGGATAGATGGGACAGACAGGATAGATGGGACAGACAGGATAGACGGGACAGACAGGACAGACAGGATAGACGGGACAGACAGGACAGACAGGATAGAAGGGACAGACAGGATAGAAGGGACAGACAGGATAGATGGGACAGACAGGACAGACAGGATAGATGGGACAGACAGGATAGACGGGACAGACAGGATAGACGGGACAGACAGGATAGAAGGGACAGACAGGATAGATGGGACAGACAGGACAGACAGGATAGATGGGACAGACAGGACAGACAGGACAGACATTGTATTTAAGAGAAGAACCCATGACTTATTACTATCCTCACCATAGGGCGCTCATGTAACTGAAGTGACCTTTAAACCCATTTTGCTGTTGTTGCACTCATAAAGGCAAGGGGATGCATTCCAAATACCACCTATTCTCTATATAGTGCCCTACTTTTGAAAAGTAGTGCACTAAATATGGAATACGGTGCCATTTGGGATGCGAGAGAGAGAGAGAGAGATAAAAAGAAAGATAAATTGAGAAAGTGTCTTCTGTCCAGAAAAGATGGTACTTTATTTTTCAAACTGATTTAAACCACAATAATACGTAACAACGACATCTATCAACCCACTTGCTGATTACTCATCCAACTAGGTGAGTTTGGATTGAAGATACTGTATGACTAGTTTAGAGAATTTTGGAATGTCTTCCTATATGAAATACCACCACTCATAGACTGAGTCTAAAGCCAATGAAATGCTATTTGAGATGTGTACTCTCCACGGTCTGTCTTGATCCTGGCTAGTCCTTACAGCACAGTTACACTGTTAGAAATAATATGGAAAAGTATTGTTTACCAATGGAGTGGTGGTGGAAGTGTATTCAATAACTGTGTGCATGTGAGTACATGTCCTGTTCCTGTATTAGTTCCTCTTCCTGTATTAGTTACTGTTGCTGTATTAGTTCCTCTTCCTGTATTAGTTCCTCTTCCTGTATTAGTTCCTGTTGCTGTATTCGTTCCTGTTCCTGTATTAGTTCCTCTTCCTGTATTCGTTCCTGTTGCTGTATTCGTTCCTGTTCCTGTATTAGTTCCTCTTCCTGTATTAGTTCCTGTTGCTGTACTCATTCCTGTTCCTGTATTAGTTCGTCTTCCTGTATTAGTTCCTGTATTAGTTCCTGTTCCTGTATTAGTTAGTATTTGCGTATTAGTTCCTGTTCCTGTATTAGTTAGTATTTATGTATTAGTTCCTGTTCCTGTATTAGTTAGTATTTGCGTATTAGTTCCTGTTCCTGTATTAGTTCCTGTTCCTGTATTTGTGTATTAGTTCCTGTTTCTGTATTTGTTCCTGTTCCTGTATTAGTTCCTGTTCCTGTATTAGTTAGTGTTTGTGTATTAGTTCCTGTTCCTGTATTTGTTCCTGTTCCTGTATTAGTTCCTGTTCCTGTATTAGTTAGTGTTTGTGTATTAGTTCCTGTTCCTGTATTAGTTAGTATTTGTGTATTAGTTCCAGTTCCTGTATTAGTTCCTGTTCCTGTATTTGTGTATTAGTTCCTGTTCCTGTATTTGATCCTGTTCCTGTAAATGTTCCTGTTCCTGTATTAGTTCCTGTTCCTGTATTAGTTAGTGTTTGTGTATTAGTTCCTGTTCCTGTATTAGTTCCTGTTCCTTTATTAGTTAGTGTTTGTGTATTAGTTCCTGTTCCTGTATTAGTTGCTGTTCCTGTATTAGTTCCTGTTCCTGTATTAGTTCCTGTTTCTGTATTAGTTTCTGTATTACTTAGTGTTTGTGTATTAGTTACCGTTCCTGTATTAGTTCCTGTTCCTGTATTAGTTAGTGTTTGTGTATTAGTTTCTGTTCCTGTATTAGTTCCTGTTCCTGTATTAGTTCCTGTTCCTGTATTAGTTCCTGTTCCTGTATTAGTTAGTGTTTGTGTATTCGTTCCTGTTCCTTTATTAGTTAGTGTTTGTGTATTAGTTCCTGTTCCTGTATTAGTTAGTGTTTGTGTATTAGTTTCTGTTCCTGTATTAGTTCCTGTTCCTGTATTAGTTCCTGTTCCTGTATTAGTTCCTGTTCCTGTATTAGTTAGTGTTTGTGTATTAGTTCCTGTTCCTGTATTAGTTAGTGTTTGTGTATTAGTTCCTGTATTAGTTCCTGTTCCTGTATTAGTTAGTGTTTGTGTATTAGTTCCTGTTCCTTTATTAGTTAGTGTTTGTGTATTAGTTCCTGTATTAGTTCCTATTCCTGTATTAGTTAGTGTTTGTGTATTAGTTCCTGTTCCTGTATTAGTTGCTGTTCCTGTATTAGTTACTGTTTGTGTATTAGTTCCTGTTCCTTTATTAGTTCCTGTTCCTGTATTAGTTGGTGTTTGTGTATTAGTTCCTGTTCCTGTATTAGTTCCTGTTCCTGTATCTGTATTAGTTCCTGTTCCTGTATTAGTTAGTGTTTGTGTATTCGTTCCTGTTCCTTTATTAGTTAGTGTTTGTGTATTAGTTCCTGTTCCTGTATTAGTTAGTGTTTGTGTATTAGTTTCTGTTCCTGTATTAGTTCCTGTTCCTGTATTAGTTCCTGTTCCTGTATTAGTTCCTGTATTAGTTAGTGTTTGTGTATTAGTTCCTGTTCCTGTATTAGTTAGTGTTTGTGTATTAGTTCCTGTATTAGTTCCTGTTCCTGTATTAGTTAGTGTTTGTGTATTAGTTCCTGTTCCTTTATTAGTTAGTGTTTGTGTATTAGTTCCTGTATTAGTTCCTGTTCCTGTATTAGTTAGTGTTTGTGTATTAGTTCCTGTTCCTGTATTAGTTGCTGTTCCTGTATTAGTTCCTGTTCCTGTATTAGTTCCTGTTCCTGTATTAGTTCCTGTTCCTGTATTAGTTCCTGTTCCTGTATTAGTTAGTGTTTGTGTATTAGTTCCTGTTCCTTTATTAGTTCCTGTTCCTGTATTAGTTCCTGTTCCTGTATTAGTTCCTGTTCCTGTATTAGTTACTGTTTGTGTATTAGTTCCTGTTCCTTTATTAGTTCCTGTTCCTGTTCCTGTATTAGTTGGTGTTTGTGTATTAGTTCCTGTTCCTGTATTAGTTATTGTTCCTGTATTAGTTCCTGTATCTGTATTAGTTCCTGTTCCTGTATTAGTTCCTGTTCCTGTATTAGTTCCTGTTCCTGTATTAGTTCCTGTTCCTGTATTAGTTCCTGTTCCTGTATTAGTTCATGTATCTGTATTAGTTCCTGTTCCTGTATTAGTTCCTGTTCCTGTATTAGTTCCTGTTCCTGTATTAGTTCCTGTTCCTGTATTAGTTAGTGTTTGTGTATTAGTTCCTGTTCCTGTATTAGTTGCTGTTCCTGTATTAGTTCCTGTTCCTGTATTAGTTAGTGTTTGTGTATTAGTTCCTGTTCCTGTATTAGTTAGTGTTTGTGTATTAGTTCCTGTTTCTGTATTAGTTCCTGTTCCTGTATTAGTTCCTGTTCCTGTATTAGTTCCTGTTCCTGTATTAGTTAGTGTTTGTGTGGGTAAATGTGTGTATGACTATTATAACACATGATCTATTATTATAGAAACTTAGGTGACCAGAAAGATGGACATTTTTGTTATGTTCACTGTGAAACTGACCGTAGGAAAGCCTCTATATTGATCTAGTATGTGTTTTTATATAATTCACAATTTATTTGTATTAATATCGTAATGTTAGTCAGAGTCTATGAGGATTTATTTAAACCGTAATGAAAGGTGAAGGTCATTTGGCGACTGTAAAATAAAGACATCTAATTAGGCATGCTAACTTTGTGTATCTGTACTGTATCTGTAAGTCATTTAGAGGTGCTTACAAACCGTGTATATATTTCTACTGTATATATATATATATATATATTACTACTTATGTATATTACTACTGTATATATATATATTTTTATATATAAATATATATTACAACTGTATATATATTACTGCTGTTTATATATTACTAGCGTATTATATATGTATTATTATATGACTACCGTGTGTGTGTGTGTATATATATATATATATATATATATATTACTACTGTATATATACAGTATTACTACCGGAAATATAATTACTACCGTGTATATATATATATATATATATATATATATATATATTACTACTGTCTATATATATTACTACCGTGTATATATATTACTACTGTCTATATATATTACTACCATGTATATATATTACTACTGTCTATATATATTACTACCGTGTATATATATTACTACCATGTATATATATTACTACTGTCTATATATATTACTACCGTGTATATATATTACTACCGTGTATATATATTACTACCATGTATATATATATTGCTACTGTGTCTATATATATTACTACCGTGTATATATATTACTACCATGTATATATATATTACTACCATGTATATATATATTACTACCATGTATATATATATTGCTACTGTGTCTATATATATTACTACCGTGTATATATATTACTACCATGTATATATATATTGCTACCATGCATATATATTGCTACCGTGTCTATATATATTACTACCGTGTATATATATTACTACCATGTATATATATATTACTACCATGTATATATATATTGCTACTGTGTCTATATATATTACTACCGTGTATATATATTACTACCATGTATATATATATTACTACCATGTATATATATTGCTACCGTGTCTATATCTATTACTACCGTGTATATATATTACTACCGTGTCTATATATATTACTACCATGCATATATATTGCTACCGTGTCTATATATATTACTACCATGTATATATATATTACTACCATGTCTATATATATTACTACCGTGTATATATATTACTACCGTGTATATATATATTACTACCGTGTCTATATATATTACTACCATGCATATATATTGCTACCGTGTATATATATTACTACCATGCATATATATTGCTACCGTGTCTATATATATTACTACCATGTATATATATATTACTACCATGTCTATATATATTACTACCGTGTATATATATTACTACCGTGTATATATATATTACTACCGTGTATATATATATTACTACCGTGTATATATATATTACTACCATGTCTATATATATTACTACCATGCATATATATTGCTACCGTGTCTATATATATTACTACCGTGTATATATATTACTACCGTGTATATATATATTACTACCGTGTATATATATATTACTACCGTGTATATATATATTACTACCATGTCTATATATATTACTACCATGCATATATATTGCTACTGTGTCTATATATATTACTACCGTGTATATATATATTACTACCATGTCTATATATATTACTACCATGCATATATATTGCTACCGTGTCTATATATATTACTACCGTGTCTATATATATTGCTACCGTGTATATATATTACTACCGTGTCTATATATATTACTACCGTGTATATATATTACTACCGTGTATATATATATTACTACCGTGTATATATATATATATATTACTACCATGCATATATATTGCTACTGTGTCTATATATATTACTACCATGTATATATATATTACTACCATGCATATATATTGCTACCGTGTCTATATATATTACTCCCGTGTATATATATTACTACCGTGTCTATATATATTACTACCATGCATATATATATATTACTACCATGCATATATATTGCTACCGTGTCTATATATATTGCTACCGTGTCTATATATATTACTACCGTGTCTATATATATTACTACCGTGTCTATATATTACTACCGTGTATATATATTACTACCGTGTATATATATTACTACCGTGTATATATATATATATATATTACTACCATGCATATATATTGCTACTGTGTCTATATATATTACTACCGTGTATATATATATTACTACCATGCATATATATTGCTACTGTGTCTATATATATTACTACCGTGTATATATATTACTACCATGTATATATATTGCTACCATGTATATATATATATTACTACCATGTATATACAGTGCCTTGCGAAAGTATTCGGCCCCCTTGAACTTTGCGACCTTTTGACACATTTCAGGCTTCAAACATAAAGATATAAAACTGTATTTTTTTTGTGAAGAATCAACAACAAGTGGGACACAATCATGAAGTGGAACGACATTTATTGGATATTTCAAACTTTTTTAACAAATCAAAAACTGAAAAATTGGGCGTGCAAAATTATTCAGCCCCCTTAAGTTAATACTTTGTAGCGCCACCTTTTGCAGCGATTACAGCTGTAAGTCGCTTGGGGTATGTCTCTATCAGTTTTGCACATCGAGAGACTGAATTTTTTTCCCATTCTGTTTTGCTGCTAATTAGGGGAACTCCCCTCCACCCCTCTGATGTTGACTCTCTAATTAGGGAACTCCCCTCCACCCCTCTGATGTTGACTCTCTAATTAGGGAACTCCCCTCCACCCCCTCTGATGTTGACTCTCTAATTAGGGAACTCCCCTCCACTACTCTGATGTTGACTCTCTAATTAGGGAACTCCCCTCCACTACCCTGATGTTGACTCTATAATTAGGGAACTCCCCTCTACTACTGTTGACTCTCTAATTAGGGAACTCCCCTCCACTACTCTGATGTTGACTCTCTAATTAGGGAACTCCCCTCCACTACTCTGATGTTGACTCTCTAATTAGGGAACTACCCTCCACTACTCTGATGTTGACTCTCTAATTAGGGAACTACCCTCCACCCCCTCTGATGTTGACTCTCTAATTAGGGAACTCCCCTCCACTACTCTGATGTTGACTCTCTAATTAGGGAACTACCCTCCACCCCCTCTGATGTTGACTCTCTAATTAGGGAACTCCCCTCCACTACTCTGATGTTGACTCTCTAATTAGGGAACTACCCTCCACCCCCTCTGATGTTGACTCTCTAATTAGGGAACTACCCTCCACCCCCTCTGATGTTGACTCTCTAATTAGGGAACTACCCTCCACTACTCTGATGTTGACTCTCTAATTAGGGAACTCCCCTCCACTACTGTTGACTCTCTAATTAGGGAACTCCCCTCTACTACTCTGATGTTGACTCTCTAATTAGGGAACTCCCCTCTACTACTCTGATGTTGACTCTCTAATTAGGGAACTCCCCTCTACTACTCTGATGTTGACTCTCTAATTAGGGAACTCCCCTCCACTACTCTGATGTTGACTCTCTAATTAGGGAACTACCCTCTACTACTGTTGACTCTCTAATTAGGGAACTCCCCTCCACTACTCTGATGTTGACTCTCTAATTAGGGAACTCCCCTCTACTACTGTTGACTCTCTAATTAGGGAACTCCCCTCCACTACTCTGATGTTGACTCTCTAATTAGGGAACTCCCCTCCACTACTCTGATGTTGACTCTCTAATTAGGGAACTACCCTCCACTACTCTGATGTTGACTCTCTAATTAGGGAACTCCCCTCTACTACTGTTGACTCTCTAATTAGGGAACTCCCCTCCACTACTCTGATGTTGACTCTCTAATTAGGGAACTCCCCTCCACTACTCTGATGTTGACTCTCTAATTAGGGAACTCCCTCCACTACTCTGATGTTGACTCTCTAATTAGGAACTCCCTCTACTACTCTGATGTTGACTCTCTAATTAGGGACCTCCCCTCCACTACTCTGATGTTGACTCTCTAATTAGGGAACTCCCCTCCACTACTCTGATGTTGACTCTCTAATTAGGGAACTCCCCTCCACTACTCTGATGTTGACTCTCTAATTAGGGAACTACCCTCCACTACTCTGATGTTGACTCTCTAATTAGGGAACTCCCCTCCACTACTCTGATGTTGACTCTCTAATTAGGGAACTCCCCTCCACTACTCTGATGTTGACTCTCTAATTAGGGAACTCCCCTCCACTACTCTGATGTTGACTCTCTAATTAGGGAACTCCCCTCCACTACTCTGATGTTGACTCTCTAATTAGGGAACTACCCTCCACTACTCTGATGTTGACTCTCTAATTAGGGAACTCCCCTCCACTACTCTGATGTTGACTCTCTAATTAGGGAACTCCCCTCCACTACTCTGATGTTGACTCTCTAATTAGGGAACTCCCCTCCACTACCCTGATGTTGACTTTCTAATTAGGGAACTACCCTCCACTACTCTGATGTTGACTCTCTAATTAGGGAACTCCCCTCCACTACTCTGATGTTGACTCTCTAATTAGGGAACTCCCCTCCACTACCCTGATGTTGACTCTCCAATTAGGGAACTCCCCTCCACCCCCTCTGATATTGACTCTCTAATTAGGGAACTCCCCTCCACTACCCTGATGTTGGCTCTTGGTCTCTAACTCCAGGAAAATGAACTCGTCCTAGAAATGCGCTCTCCTTAAATATTAGTTGTCACGTGGATAGCTTGACTTTGAAAAGGATGACACAGTGTGAAGATTGCCCTGTTTTGAACAGATGTCCAGCATGCACTCTGCTATAGCTGTCATATCACATATCTCCTCCTTTCATGGGCTCAAAATGATATCCGACTTGAATAAGTGAACGAAATCAAATGACTTTCTTTTTTTTTATCTTGTGGGCTCGCTCTTGCTTTCTGTCTCTACACCACTCTCTTTCTCTGTCTCTTCCTCTCTCTCTCGCTCTCTCTCTTTCTCTGTCTCTCTCTCACCCTCTAACTCTCACTCTCTTGGTTTCTCTCTCTCACTCTTTCTCTGTCTCTCTCTCACCCTCTAACTCTCACTCTCTCGGTTTCTCTCTCTCTCTCACTCCTCTGTATCTATCTCTGTTTCTCTGTCCCTCTTATTCTCTCTGTTTCTTCCTCTCTCTCTCGCTCTCTCTTTCTCTGTCTCTCTCTCACCCTCTAACTCTCACCCTCTCGGTTTCTCTCTCTCACTTTCTCTGTATCTCTCTCACCCTCTAACTCTCACCCTCTCGGTTTCTCTCTCTCACTTTCTCTGTATCTCTATCTCTGTCTGTTTCTCTGTCTGTTTCTCTGTCCCTCTTATTCTCTCTGTTTCTTCCTCCCTCCCTTCCTGGCAAAGAGTTTGAGATGAAAGATTAAAAAGCGAAATGAAAGTTATTTATGATCCCTCTAATTTGCATAATCTGCATATCTGAGCGCTAGTGTGTGGATAATTGGCGTGGCAGGTTGCCATGGAGCCTGCTGTGGGCTTGATTCTCCTCTCCATCGTCCCAGAGGGGCGCTCTTATTATGAAAAGCACACGGCTTGACCCCTGTGAGGCGCTCTTATTATGAAAAGCACACAGCTCGATCCCTGTGAGGCACTCTTATTATGAAAAGCATACGGCTCGACCCCTGAGAGGCACTCTTATTATGAAAAGCACACGGCTCGACCCCTGAGAGGCGCTCTTGTTATGAAAAGCACACGGCTCGACCCCTGAGAGGCGCTCTTATTATGAAAAGCACACGGCTCGACCCCTGAGAGGCGCTCTTATTATGAAAAGCACACTGCTCGGCCCCTGAGAGGCGCTCTTATTATGAAAAGCACACGGCTCGACCCCTGAGAGGCGCTCTTATTATGAAAAGCACACGGCTCGACCCCTGTGAGGCGCTCTTATTATGAAAAGCACACGGCTCGACCCCTGTGAGGCGCTCTTATTATGAAAAGCACACGGCTCGACCCCTGTGAGGCGCTCTTATTATGAAAAGCACACGGCTCGACCCCTGAGAGGCGCTCTTATTATGAAAAGCACACGGCTCGACCCCTGAGAGGCGCTCTTATTATGAAAAGCACACGGCTCCACCCCTGAGAGGCGCTCTTATTATGAAAAGCACACGGCTCGACCCCTGAGAGGCGCTCTTATTATGAAAAGCACACAGCTTGACCCCTGAGAGGCGCTCTTATTATGAAAAGCACACGGCTCGACCCCTGAGAGGCGCTCTTATTATGAAAAGCACACAGCTCGACCCCTGAGAGGCGCTCTTATTATGAAAATCACACAGCTCGTCCCCCTGGACTAGTCAGGTTACTTTACAGTGTTTTATCACATTGGGTAAAAAAAAATGACTAGGCAAGTCAGTTAAGAACAAATTCTTATTTACAATGACGGCCTAGGAACAGTGGGTTTAACTGCCTTGTTCAGGGGCAGAACGACAGATTTGTACCTTGTCAGCTCGGGGATTTGATCTTGCAACCGTTCGGTTAACTAGTCCAACGCTCTAACCACTAGGCTGGCTGAATCCCAAATGTCACCACATTCCCTGTGTAGTGCTCTACTTTTTACCAGAGCACTATGTGCCCTATAGGGCCCTGGTCAATAGTAGTGCACTACATAGGGAAATAGGATGCTTCTATGGGCCCTGGTCAACAATAGTGCACTACATAGGGAATAGGATGCTTCTATGGGCCCTGGTCAACAGTAGTGCACTACATAGGGAATAGGATGCTTCTATGGGCCCTGGTCAACAGTAGTGCACTACATAGGGAATAGGATGCCTGTTGGAACGTAGTTTTGTCTCTGTGCTACAGCCCATCCTCTGGAGAGCTCTCTCTCTCTTTCAAAACAACACAATTACAGTTCCTCTCTCTCTTGACAATGTTTCTCCCTCAACTTAATTGTTTGTTTTTGTTTCGGGGGAAAAAATTATAGCAGTTATTTTTTTCCCTTTTTTATTTTTAGATTAAGAATAATGTGTTCTCGCTTGAGTAGGAAAGTTCAGTTTGAATAAGCACACACTTTCATGAATCATCATTTTTCACATGAAGCATATTTTTTAAGCGATTGCAACAGTTTCTTCTGTCTCCAACCCCTAATCTACACTTAGTTTTAAGTAGATTGTCTGAGACACTGGGATGGGATGATAGTTCTGGCTAGAGCCACACCTTCAGCACAAGGGGAATGGATAGACAGGGGGATAGTCACAGAGAACGAACAGGGGATAGTCACAGAGAACGAACAGGGGACAGTCACAGAGAACGAACAGGGGACAGTCACAGAGAACGAACAGGGGATAGTCACAGAGAACGAACAGGGGATAGTCACAGAGAACGAACAGGGGACAGTCACAGAGAACGAACAGGGCATAGTCACAGAGAACGAACAGGGGATATTCACATGGTATGAACAGGGGATAGTCACAGAGAACTAACAGGGGATAGTCACAGAGAACGAACAGGGCATAGTCACAGAGAACGAACAGGGGATATTCACATGGTATGAACAGGGGATAGTCACAGAGAACGAACAGGGGATAGTCACAGAGAATGAACAGGGGATAGTCACAGAGAATGAACAGGGGATAGTCACAGAGAATGAACAGGGGATAGTCACATGGTATGAACAGGGGATAGTCACAGAGAAACAGAACAGGGGATAGTCACAGAGAACGAACAGGGGATAGTCACATGGTATGAACAGGGGATAGTCACAGAGAACGAACAGGGGATAGTCACAGAGAATGAACAGGGGATAGTCACAGAGAACGAACAGGAGATAGTCACAGAGAACGAACAGGGGATATTCACATGGTGTGAACAGGGGATAGTCACAGAGAACGAACAGGGGATAGTCACAGAGAACAAACAGGGGATAGTTAACAGAGAACGAACAGGGGATAGTCACATGGTGTGAACAGGGGATAGTCACAGAGAACGAACAGGGGATAGTCACAGAGAACTAACAGGGGATAGTCACAGAGAACTAACAGGGGATAGTCACAGAGAATGAACAGGGGATAGTCACAGAGAATGAACAGGGGATAGTCACATGGTATGAACAGGGGATAGTCACAGAGAATGAACAGGGGATAGTCACAGAGAATGAACAGGGGATAGTCACAGGGTATGAACAGGGGATAGTCACAGAGAATGAACAGGGGATAGTCACAGAGAATGAACAGGGGATAGTCACAGAGAATGAACAGGGGATAGTCACAGAGAATGAACAGGGGATAGTCACAGAGAACTAACAGGGGATAGTCACAGAGAACTAACAGGGGATAGTCACAGAGAATGAACAGGGGATAGTCACAGAGAATGAACAGGGGATAGTCACATGGTATGAACAGGGGATAGGCACAGAGAACTAACAGGGGATAGTCACAGAGAACTAACAGGGGATAGTCACAGAGAATGAACAGGGGATAGTCACATGGTATGAACAGGGGATAGTCACAGAGAACGAACAGGGGATAGTCACATGGTATGAACAGGGGATAGTCACAGAGAACGAACAGGGGATAGTCACATGGTATGAACAGGGGATAGTCACAGAGAACGAACAGGGGATAGTCACAGAGAATGAACAGGGGATAGTCACAGAGAACGAACAGGGGATAGTCACAGAGAACTAACAGGGGATAGTCACAGAGAACTAACAGGGGATAGTCACAGAGAATGAACAGGGGATAGTCACAGAGAATGAACAGGGGATAGTCACAGAGAATGAACAGGGGATAGTCACATGGTATGAACAGGGGATAGTCACAGAGAACTAACAGGGGATAGTCACAGAGAACGAACAGGGGATATTCACATGGTATGAACAGGGGATAGTCACAGAGAACGAACAGGGGATAGTCACAGAGAACGAACAGGGGATAGTCACAGAGAACGAACAGGGGATAGTCACAGAGAATGAACAGGGGATAGTCACATGGTATGAACAGGGGATAGTCACAGAGAACGAACAGGGGATAGTCACAGAGAATGAACAGGGGATAGTCACAGAGAACGAACAGGGGATAGTCACATGGTATGAACAGGGATAGTCACAGAGAACGAACAGGGGATAGTCACAGAGAATGAACAGGGATAGTCACAGAGAACGAACAGGGATAGTCACAGAGAACGAACAGGGGATATTCACATGGTGTGAACAGGGGATAGTCACAGAGAACGAACAGGGGATAGTCACAGAGAACTAACAGGGGATAGTCACAGAGAACGAACAGGGGATAGTCACATGGTGTGAACAGGGGATAGTCACAGAGAATGAACAGGGATAGTCACAGAGAACTAACAGGGGATAGTCACAGAGAACGAACAGGGGATAGTCACAGAGAATGAACAGGGATAGTCACATGGTATGAACAGGGGATAGTCACAGAGAACGAACAGGGATAGTCACAGAGAATGAACAGGGGATAGTCACAGAGAACGAACAGGGATAGTCACATGGTATGAACAGGGGATAGTCACAGAGAACGAACAGGGGATAGTCACAGAATGAACAGGGGATAGTCACAGAGAACAGGGAACAGGGGATAGTCACAGAGAATGAACAGGGGATATTCACATGGTGTGAACAGGGGATAGTCACAGAGAACGAACAGGGGATAGTCACAGAGAACTAACAGGGGATAGTCACAGAGAATGAACAGGGGATAGTCACATGGTGTGAACAGGGATAGTCACAGAGAACGAACAGGGGATAGTCACAGAGAACTAACAGGGGATAGTCACAGAGAATGAACAGGGGATAGTCACAGAGAATGAACAGGGGATAGTCACATGGTATGAACAGGGGATAGTCACAGAGAATGAACAGGGGATAGTCACAGAGAATGAACAGGGGATAGTCACAGAGAATGAACAGGGGATAGTCACAGGGTATGAACAGGGGATAGTCACAGAGAATGAACAGGGGATAGTCACAGAGAATGAACAGGGGATAGTCACAGAGAATGAACAGGGGATAGTCACAGAGAATGAACAGGGGATAGTCACAGAGAATGAACAGGGGATAGTCACAGAGAATGAACAGGGGATAGTCACAGAGAATGAACAGGGGATAGTCACAGAGAACTAACAGGGGATAGTCACAGAGAACTAACAGGGGATAGTCACAGAGAATGAACAGGGGATAGTCACAGAGAATGAACAGGGGATAGTCACATGGTATGAACAGGGGATAGTCACAGAGAACGAACAGGGGATAGTCACAGAGAACGAACAGGGGATAGTCACATGGTATGAACAGGGGATAGTCACAGAGAACGAACAGGGGATAGTCACAGAGAATGAACAGGGGATAGTCACAGAGAATGAACAGGAGATAGTCACAGAGAACAGAACAGGGGATATTCACATGGTGTGAACAGGGGATAGTCACAGAGAACGAACAGGGGATAGTCACAGAGAACTAACAGGGGATAGTCACAGAGAACGAACAGGGATAGTCACATGGTGTGAAACAGGGGATAGTCACAGAGAAACTGAACAGGGGATAGTCACAGAGAACTAACAGGGGATAGTCACAGAGAATGAACAGGGGATAGTCACAGAGAATGAACAGGGGATAGTCACATGGTATGAACAGGGGATAGTCACAGAGAATGAACAGGGGATAGTCACAGAGAATGAACAGGGGATAGTCACAGGGTATGAACAGGGGATAGTCACAGAGAATGAACAGGGGATAGTCACAGAGAATGAACAGGGGATAGTCACAGAGAATGAACAGGGGATAGTCACAGAGAATGAACAGAGGGATAGTCACAGAGAATAACAGGGGATAGTCACAGAGAACTAACAGGGGATAGTCACAGAGAATGAACAGGGGATAGTCACAGAGAATGAACAGGGGATAGTCACAGAGAATGAACAGGGGATAGTCACATGGTATGAACAGGGGATAGTCACAGAGAACTAACAGGGGATAGTCACAGAGAACTAACAGGGGATAGTCACAGAGAATGAACAGGGGATAGTCACATGGTATGAACAGGGGATAGTCACAGAGAACGAACAGGGGATAGTCACATGGTATGAACAGGGGATAGTCACAGAGAACGAACAGGGGATAGTCACATGGTATGAACAGGGATAGTCACAGAGAACGAACAGGGGATAGTCACAGAGAATGAACAGGGGATAGTCACAGAGAACGAACAGGGGATAGTCACAGAGAACTAACAGGGGATAGTCACAGAGAACTAACAGGGGATAGTCACAGAGAATGAACAGGGGATAGTCACAGAGAATGAACAGGGGATAGTCACAGAGAATGAACAGGGGATAGTCACATGGTATGAACAGGGGATAGTCACAGAGAACTAACAGGGGATAGTCACAGAGAACGAACAGGGATATTCACATGGTATGAACAGGGGATAGTCACAGAGAACGAACAGGGGATAGTCACAGAGAATGAACAGGGATAGTCACAGAGAATGAACAGGGGATAGTCACAGAGAATGAACAGGGGATAGTCACATGGTATGAACAGGGGATAGTCACAGAGAACGAACAGGGGATAGTCACAGAGAATGAACAGGGGATAGTCACAGAGAATGAACAGGGGATAGTCACATGGTATGAACAGGGGATAGTCACAGAGAATGAACAGGGGATAACAGGGGATAGTCACAGAGAATGAACAGGGGATAGTCACAGAGAACGAACAGGGGATAGTCACAGAGAACGAACAGGGGATATTCACATGGTGTGAACAGGGGATAGTCACAGAGAACGAACAGGGGATAGTCACAGAGAACTAACAGGGGATAGTCACAGAGAACGAACAGGGGATAGTCACATGGTGTGAACAGGGGATAGTCACAGAGAACGAACAGGGGATAGTCACAGAGAACTAACAGGGGATAGTCACAGAGAATGAACAGGGGATAGTCACAGAGAATGAACAGGGGATAGTCACATGGTATGAACAGGGGATAGTCACAGAGAACGAACAGGGGATAGTCACAGAGAATGAACAGGGGATAGTCACAGAGAACGAACAGGGGATAGTCACATGGTATGAACAGGGGATAGTCACAGAGAACGAACAGGGGATAGTCACAGAATGAACAGGGGATAGTCACAGAGAACGAACAGGGGATAGTCACAGAGAACGAACAGGGGATATTCACATGGTGTGAACAGGGGATAGTCACAGAGAACGAACAGGGGATAGTCACAGAGAACTAACAGGGGATAGTCACAGAGAACGAACAGGGGATAGTCACATGGTGTGAACAGGGGATAGTCACAGAGAACGAACAGGGGATAGTCACAGAGAACTAACAGGGGATAGTCACAGAGAATGAACAGGGGATAGTCACAGAGAATGAACAGGGGATAGTCACATGGTATGAACAGGGGATAGTCACAGAGAATGAACAGGGGATAGTCACAGAGAATGAACAGGGGATAGTCACAGAGAATGAACAGGGGATAGTCACAGGGTATGAACAGGGGATAGTCACAGAGAATGAACAGGGGATAGTCACAGAGAATGAACAGGGGATAGTCACAGAGAATGAACAGGGGATAGTCACAGAGAATGAACAGGGGATAGTCACAGAGAATGAACAGGGGATAGTCACAGAGAATGAACAGGGGATAGTCACAGAGAACGAACAGGGGATAGTCACATGGTATGAACAGGGGATAGTCACAGAGAATGAACAGGGGATAGTCACAGAGAATGAACAGGGGATAGTCACAGAGAACAGGGGAACAGGGGATAGTCACAGAGAGAGAATGAACAGGGGATATTCACATGGTGTGAACAGGGGATAGTCACAGAGAACGAACAGGGGATAGTCACAGAGAACTAACAGGGGATAGTCACAGAGAACGAACAGGGGATAGTCACATGGTGTGAACAGGGGATAGTCACAGAGAACGAACAGGGGATAGTCACAGAGAACTAACAGGGGATAGTCACAGAGAACGAACAGGGGATAGTCACAGAGAATGAACAGGGGATAGTCACATGGTATGAACAGGGGATAGTCACAGAGAACGAACAGGGGATAGTCACAGAGAATGAACAGGGGATAGTCACAGAGAATGAACAGGGGATAGTCACATGGTATGAACAGGGGATAGTCACAGAGAACGAACAGGGGATAGTCACAGAATGAACAGGGGATAGTCACAGAGAGAATGAACAGGGGATAGTCACAGAGAATGAACAGGGGATATTCACATGGTGTGAACAGGGGATAGTCACAGAGAACGAACAGGGGATAGTCACAGAGAACTAACAGGGGATAGTCACATGGTGTGAACAGGGGATAGTCACATGGTGTGAACAGGGGATAGTCACAGAGAACTAACAGGGGATAGTCACAGAGAACTAACAGGGGATAGTCACAGAGAATGAACAGGGATAGTCACAGAGAATGAACAGGGGATAGTCACATGGTATGAACAGGGGATAGTCACAGAGAATGAACAGGGGATAGTCACAGAGAATGAACAGGGGATAGTCACAGAGAATGAACAGGGGATAGTCACAGGGTATGAACAGGGGATAGTCACAGAGAATGAACAGGGGATAGTCACAGAGAATGAACAGGGGATAGTCACAGAGAATGAACAGGGATAGTCACAGAGAATGAACAGGGATAGTCACAGAGAATGAACAGGGATAGTCACAGAGAATGAACAGGGGATAGTCACAGAGAACTAACAGGGGATAGTCACAGAGAACTAACAGGGGATAGTCACAGAGAATGAACAGGGGATAGTCACAGAGAATGAACAGGGGATAGTCACAGAGAATGAACAGGGGATAGTCACATGGTATGAACAGGGGATAGTCACAGAGAACTAACAGGGGATAGTCACAGAGAACTAACAGGGGATAGTCACAGAGAATGAACAGGGGATAGTCACATGGTATGAACAGGGGATAGTCACAGAGAACGAACAGGGGATAGTCACATGGTATGAACAGGGGATAGTCACAGAGAACGAACAGGGGATAGTCACAGAGAACGAACAGGGGATAGTCACAGAGAACGAACAGGGGATAGTCACAGAGAATGAACAGGGGATAGTCACATGGTATGAACAGGGGATAGTCACAGAGAACGAACAGGGGATAGTCACAGAGAATGAACAGGGGATAGTCACAGAGAACGAACAGGGGATAGTCACATGGTATGAACAGGGGATAGTCACAGAGAACGAACAGGGGATAGTCACAGAGAATGAACAGGGGATAGTCACAGAGAACGAACAGGGGATAGTCACAGAGAACGAACAGGGGATATTCACATGGTGTGAACAGGGGATAGTCACAGAGAACGAACAGGGGATAGTCACAGAGAACTAACAGGGGATAGTCACAGAGAACGAACAGGGGATAGTCACATGGTGTGAACAGGGGATAGTCACAGAGAACGAACAGGGGATAGTCACAGAGAACTAACAGGGGATAGTCACAGAGAATGAACAGGGGATAGTCACAGAGAATGAACAGGGGATAGTCACATGGTATGAACAGGGGATAGTCACAGAGAATGAACAGGGGATAGTCACAGGGTATGAACAGGGGATAGTCACAGAGAATGAACAGGGGATAGTCACAGAGAATGAACAGGGGATAGTCACAGAGAATGAACAGGGGATAGTCACAGAGAATGAACAGGGGATAGTCACAGAGAACGAACAGGGGATAGTCACAGAATGAACAGGGGATAGTCACAGAGAACGAACAGGGGATAGTCACAGAGAACGAACAGGGATATTCACATGGTGTGAACAGGGATAGTCACAGAGAACGAACAGGGATAGTCACAGAGAACTAACAGGGGATAGTCACAGAGAACGAACAGGGGATAGTCACATGGTGTGAACAGGGGATAGTCACAGAGAACGAACAGGGGATAGTCACAGAGAACTAACAGGGGATAGTCACAGAGAATGAACAGGGGATAGTCACAGAGAATGAACAGGGGATAGTCACATGGTATGAACAGGGGATAGTCACAGAGAATGAACAGGGGATAGTCACATAGTCACAGAGAATGAACAGGGGATAGTCACAGAGAATGAACAGGGGATAGTCACAGGGTATGAACAGGGGATAGTCACAGAGAATGAACAGGGGATAGTCACAGAGAATGAACAGGGGATAGTCACAGAGAATGAACAGGGGATAGTCACAGAGAATGAACAGGGGATAGTCACAGAGAATGAACAGGGGATAGTCACAGAGAATGAACAGGGGATAGTCACAGAGAATGAACAGGGGATAGTCACAGAGAACTAACAGGGGATAGTCACAGAGAACTAACAGGGGATAGTCACAGAGAATGAACAGGGGATAGTCACAGAGAATGAACAGGGGATAGTCACAGAGAATGAACAGGGGATAGTCACATGGTATGAACAGGGGATAGTCACAGAGAACTAACAGGGGATAGTCACAGAGAACTAACAGGGGATAGTCACAGAGAATGAACAGGGATAGTCACATGGTATGAACAGGGGATAGTCACAGAGAACGAACAGGGGATAGTCACATGGTATGAACAGGGATAGTCACAGAGAATGAACAGGGGATAGTCACAGAGAACGAACAGGGGATAGTCACAGAGAACGAACAGGGGATAGTCACAGAGAATGAACAGGGGATAGTCACATGGTATGAACAGGGGATAGTCACAGAGAACGAACAGGGGATAGTCACAGAGAATGAACAGGGGATAGTCACAGAGAATGAACAGGGGATAGTCACATGGTATGAACAGGGATAGTCACAGAGAACAGGGGAACAGGGGATAGTCACAGAGAATGAACAGGGGATAGTCACAGAGAACGAACAGGGGATAGTCACAGAGAACGAACAGGGGATATTCACATGGTGTGAACAGGGGATAGTCACAGAGAACGAACAGGGGATAGTCACAGAGAACTAACAGGGGATAGTCACAGAGAACGAACAGGGATAGTCACATGGTGTGAACAGGGGATAGTCACAGAGTATGAACAGGGGATAGTCACAGAGAACTAACAGGGGATAGTCACAGAGAATGAACAGGGGATAGTCACAGAGAATGAACAGGGGATAGTCACATGGTATGAACAGGGGATAGTCACAGAGAATGAACAGGGGATAGTCACAGAGAATGAACAGGGGATAGTCACAGAGAATGAACAGGGGATAGTCACAGAGAATGAACAGGGGATAGTCACAGAGAATGAACAGGGGATAGTCACAGAGAATGAACAGGGGATAGTCACAGAGAACTAACAGGGGATAGTCACAGAGAACTAACAGGGGATAGTCACAGAGAATGAACAGGGGATAGTCACAGAGAATGAACAGGGGATAGTCACAGAGAATGAACAGGGGATAGTCACATGGTATGAACAGGGGATAGTCACAGAGAACTAACAGGGGATAGTCACAGAGAACTAACAGGGGATAGTCACAGAGAATGAACAGGGGATAGTCACATGGTATGAACAGGGGATAGTCACAGAGAACGAACAGGGGATAGTCACATGGTATGAACAGGGGATAGTCACAGAGAACGAACAGGGGATAGTCACAGAGAATGAACAGGGGATAGTCACAGAGAACGAACAGGGGATAGTCACAGAGAACGAACAGGGGATATTCACATGGTGTGAACAGGGGATAGTCACAGAGAACGAACAGGGGATAGTCACAGAGAACTAACAGGGGATAGTCACAGAGAACGAACAGGGGATAGTCACATGGTGTGAACAGGGGATAGTCACAGAGAACGAACAGGGGATAGTCACAGAGAACTAACAGGGGATAGTCACAGAGAATGAACAGGGGATAGTCACAGAGAATGAACAGGGATAGTCACATGGTATGAACAGGGATAGTCACAGAGAATGAACAGGGATAGTCACAGAGAATGAACAGGGGATAGTCACAGAGAATGAACAGGGGATAGTCACAGGGTATGAACAGGGGATAGTCACAGAGAATGAACAGGGGATAGTCACAGAGAATGAACAGGGATAGTCACAGAGAATGAACAGGGGATAGTCACAGAGAATGAACAGGGGATAGTCACAGAGAATGAACAGGGGATAGTCACAGAGAATGAACAGGGATAGTCACAGAGAATGAACAGGGGATAGTCACAGAGAACTAACAGGGGATAGTCACAGAGAACTAACAGGGGATAGTCACAGAGAATGAACAGGGGATAGTCACAGAGAATGAACAGGGGATAGTCACAGAGAATGAACAGGGGATAGTCACATGGTATGAACAGGGGATAGTCACAGAGAACTAACAGGGGATAGTCACAGAGAACTAACAGGGGATAGTCACAGAGAATGAACAGGGGATAGTCACAGGTATGAACAGGGGATAGTCACAGAGAACGAACAGGGGATAGTCACATGGTATGAACAGGGGATAGTCACAGAGAACGAACAGGGGATAGTCACATGGTATGAACAGGGGATAGTCACAGAGAACGAACAGGGGATAGTCACAGAGAACGAACAGGGGATAGTCACATGGTATGAACAGGGATAGTCACAGAGAACGAACAGGGGATAGTCACAGAATGAACAGGGGATAGTCACAGAGAATGAACAGGGGATAGTCACAGAGAACGAACAGGGGATAGTCACAGAGAATGAACAGGGGATAGTCACATGGTATGAACAGGGGATAGTCACAGAGAAGAACAGGGGATAGTCACATGGTATGAACAGGGGATAGTCACAGAGAACGAACAGGGGATAGTCATGGTATGAACAGGGGATAGTCACAGAGAACGAACAGGGGATAGTCACATGGTATGAACAGGGGATAGTCACAGAGAACTGAACAGGGGATAGTCACATGGTATGAACAGGGGATAGTCACAGAGAGAGAACAGGGGATAGTCACATGGTATGAACAGGGGATAGTCACAGAGAAGAACAGAACAGGGGATAGTCACATGGTATGAACAGGGGATAGTCACATGGTATGAACAGGGGATAGTCACAGAGAACGAACAGGGGATAGTCACATGGTATGAACAGGGGATAGTCACATGGTATGAACAGGGGATAGTCACAGAGAATGAACAGGGGATAGTCACAGAGAACGAACAGGGGATAGTCACAGAGAACTAACAGGGGATAGTCACATGGTATGAACAGGGGATAGTCACATGGTATGAACAGGGGATAGTCACATGGTGTGAACAGGGGATAGTCACATGGTATGAACAGGGGATAGTCACAGAGAATGGTATGAACAGGGGATAGTCACAGAGAACGAACAGGGGATAGTCACAGAGAACTAACAGGGGATAGTCACATGGTATGAACAGGGGATAGTCACAGAGAATGAACAGGGGATAGTCACAGAGAACTAACAGGGGATAGTCACAGAGAATGAACAGGGATAGTCACAGAGAATGAACAGGGGATAGTCACAGAGAATGAACAGGGGATAGTCACAGAGAACGAACAGGGGATAGTCACAGAGAATGAACAGGGGATAGTCACATGGTATGAACAGGGATAGTCACATGAGTATGAACAGGGGATAGTCACAGAGAATGAACAGGGGATAGTCACAGAGAATGAACAGGGGATAGTCACATGGTATGAACAGGGGATAGTCACAGAGAATGAACAGGGGATAGTCACAGAGAACGAACAGGGGATAGTCACAGAGAACAGAACAGGGATAGTCACAGAGAATGAACAGGGGATAGTCACATGGTATGAACAGGGGATAGTCACATGGTATGAACAGGGGATAGTCACAGAGAATGAACAGGGGATAGTCACATGGTATGAACAGGGGATAGTCACATGGTATGAACAGGGGATAGTCACAGAGAATGAACAGGGGATAGTCACATGGTATAAACAGGGGATAGTCACAGAGAACGAACAGGGGATAGTCACATGGTATGAACAGGGGATAGTCACAGAGAATGAACAGGGGATAGTCACAGAGAACGAACAGGGGATAGTCACATGGTATGAACAGGGGATAGTCACAGAGAACGAACAGGGGATAGTCACATGGTATGAACAGGGGATAGTCACAGAGAATGAACAGGGGATAGTCACAGAGAATGAACAGGGGATAGTCACAGAGAATGAACAGGGGATAGTCACAGAGAACTAACAGGGGATAGTCACAGAGAACTAACAGGGGATAGTCACAGAGAATGAACAGGGGATAGTCACAGAGAATGAACAGGGGATAGTCACAGAGAATGAACAGGGGATAGTCACATGGTATGAACAGGGGATAGTCACAGAGAACTAACAGGGGATAGTCACAGAGAACTAACAGGGGATAGTCACAGAGAATGAACAGGGGATAGTCACATGGTATGAACAGGGGATAGTCACAGAGAACGAACAGGGGATAGTCACAGAGAACTAACAGGGGATAGTCACATGGTATGAACAGGGGATAGTCACAGAGAATGAACAGGGGATAGTCACAGAGAACTAACAGGGGATAGTCACAGAGAATGAACAGGGGATAGTCACAGAGAATGAACAGGGGATAGTCACAGAGAATGAACAGGGGATAGTCACAGAGAATGAACAGGGGATAGTCACAGAGAATGAACAGGGGATAGTCACATGGTATGAACAGGGGATAGTCACATGGTATGAACAGGGGATAGTCACAGAGAATGAACAGGGGATAGTCACAGAGAATGAACAGGGGATAGTCACATGGTATGAACAGGGGATAGTCACAGAGAATGAACAGGGGATAGTCACAGAGAACGAACAGGGGATAGTCACAGAGAAATGAACAGGGGATAGTCACAGAGAATGAACAGGGGATAGTCACATGGTATGAACAGGGGATAGTCACATGGTATGAACAGGGGATAGTCACAGAGAATGAACAGGGGATAGTCACATGGTATGAACAGGGGATAGTCACATGGTATGAACAGGGGATAGTCACAGAGAATGAACAGGGGATAGTCACATGGTATGAACAGGGGATAGTCACAGAGAACGAACAGGGGATAGTCACATGGTATGAACAGGGGATAGTCACAGAGAATGAACAGGGGATAGTCACAGAGAATGAACAGGGGATAGTCACAGAGAATGAACAGGGGATAGTCACAGAGAAGAACAGGGGATAGTCACATGGTATGAACAGGGGATAGTCACAGAGAATGAACAGGGGATAGTCACAGAGAATGAACAGGGGATAGTCACAGAGAATGAACAGGGGATAGTCACAGAGAACTAACAGGGGATAGTCACAGAGAACTAACAGGGGATAGTCACAGAGAATGAACAGGGGATAGTCACAGAGAATGAACAGGGGATAGTCACAGAGAATGAACAGGGGATAGTCACATGGTATGAACAGGGGATAGTCACAGAGAACTAACAGGGGATAGTCACAGAGAACTAACAGGGGATAGTCACAGAGAATGAACAGGGGATAGTCACATGGTATGAACAGGGGATAGTCACAGAGAACGAACAGGGGATAGTCACATGGTATGAACAGGGGATAGTCACAGAGAACGAACAGGGGATAGTCACATGGTATGAACAGGGGATAGTCACAGAGAACGAACAGGGGATAGTCACAGAGAACGAACAGGGGATAGTCACATGGTATGAACAGGGGATAGTCACAGAGAACGAACAGGGGATAGTCACAGAGAACGAACAGGGGATAGTCACAGAGAATGAACAGGGGATAGTCACAGAGAATGAACAGGGGATAGTCACAGAGAATGAACAGGGGATAGTCACATGGTATGAACAGGGGATAGTCACAGAGAACGAACAGGGGATAGTCACATGGTATGAACAGGGGATAGTCACAGAGAATGAACAGGGGATAGTCACATGGTATGAACAGGGGATAGTCACAGAGAACGAACAGGGGATAGTCACATGGTATGAACAGGGGATAGTCACAGAGAACGAACAGGGGATAGTCACATGGTATGAACAGGGGATAGTCACAGAGAACGAACAGGGGATAGTCACATGGTATGAACAGGGGATAGTCACAGAGAACGAACAGGGGATAGTCACATGGTATGAACAGGGGATAGTCACATGGTATGAACAGGGGATAGTCACAGAGAACGAACAGGGGATAGTCACATGGTATGAACAGGGGATAGTCACATGGTATGAACAGGGGATAGTCACAGAGAATGAACAGGGGATAGTCACAGAGAACGAACAGGGGATAGTCACAGAGAACTAACAGGGGATAGTCACATGGTATGAACAGGGGATAGTCACATGGTGTGAACAGGGGATAGTCACATGGTGTGAACAGGGGATAGTCACATGGTATGAACAGGGGATAGTCACAGAGAACGAACAGGGGATAGTCACAGAGAACGAACAGGGGATAGTCACAGAGAACTAACAGGGGATAGTCACATGGTATGAACAGGGGATAGTCACAGAGAATGAACAGGGGATAGTCACAGAGAACTAACAGGGGATAGTCACAGAGAATGAACAGGGGATAGTCACAGAGAATGAACAGGGGATAGTCACAGAGAACGAACAGGGGATAGTCACAGAGAACGAACAGGGGATAGTCACAGAGAATGAACAGGGGATAGTCACATGGTATGAACAGGGGATAGTCACATGGTATGAACAGGGGATAGTCACAGAGAATGAACAGGGGATAGTCACAGAGAATGAACAGGGGATAGTCACATGGTATGAACAGGGGATAGTCACAGAGAATGAACAGGGGATAGTCACAGAGAACGAACAGGGGATAGTCACAGAGAACGAACAGGGGATAGTCACAGAGAATGAACAGGGGATAGTCACATGGTATGAACAGGGGATAGTCACATGGTATGAACAGGGGATAGTCACAGAGAATGAACAGGGGATAGTCACATGGTATGAACAGGGGATAGTCACATGGTATGAACAGGGGATAGTCACAGAGAATGAACAGGGGATAGTCACATGGTATGAACAGGGGATAGTCACAGAGAACGAACAGGGGATAGTCACAGGGTATGAACAGGGGATAGTCACAGAGAATGAACAGGGGACAGTCACATGGTATGAACAGGGGATAGTCACAGAGAATGAACAGGGGATAGTCACAGAGAACGAACAGGGGATAGTCACATGGTATGAACAGGGGATAGTCACAGAGAACGAACAGGGGATAGTCACATGGTATGAACAGGGGATAGTCACAGAGAACGAACAGGGGATAGTCACATGGTATGAACAGGGGATAGTCACAGAGAACGAACAGGGGATAGTCACATGGTATGAACAGGGGATAGTCACAGAGAACGAACAGGGGATAGTCACATGGTATGAACAGGGGATAGTCACATGGTATGAACAGGGGATAGTCACAGAGAACAAACAGGGGATAGTCACATGGTATGAACAGGGGATAGTCACATGGTATGAACAGGGGATAGTCACAGAGAATGAACAGGGGATAGTCACAGAGAACAGGGATAGTCACAGAGAACTAACAGGGGATAGTCACATGGTATGAACAGGGGATAGTCACATGGTGTGAACAGGGGATAGTCACATGGTGTGAACAGGGGATAGTCACATGGTATGAACAGGGGATAGTCACAGAGAACGAACAGGGGATAGTCACAGAGAACGAACAGGGGATAGTCACAGAGAACTAACAGGGGATAGTCACATGGTATGAACAGGGGATAGTCACAGAGAATGAACAGGGATAGTCACAGAGAACTAACAGGGGATAGTCACAGAGAATGAACAGGGATAGTCACAGAGAATGAACAGGGATAGTCACAGAGAACGAACAGGGGATAGTCACAGAGAACGAACAGGGGATAGTCACAGAGAATGAACAGGGGATAGTCACATGGTATGAACAGGGGATAGTCACATGGTATGAACAGGGGATAGTCACAGAGAATGAACAGGGGATAGTCACAGAGAATGAACAGGGGATAGTCACATGGTATGAACAGGGGATAGTCACAGAGAATGAACAGGGGATAGTCACATGGTATGAACAGGGGATAGTCACAGAGAACGAACAGGGGATAGTCACATGGTATGAACAGGGGATAGTCACAGAGAACGAACAGGGGATAGTCACATGGTATGAACAGGGGATAGTCACAGAGAACGAACAGGGGATAGTCACATGGTATGAACAGGGGATAGTCACAGAGAACGAACAGGGGATAGTCACATGGTATGAACAGGGGATAGTCACAGAGAACGAACAGGGGATAGTCACATGGTATGAACAGGGGATAGTCACATGGTATGAACAGGGGATAGTCACAGAGAATGAACAGGGGATAGTCACAGAGAACGAACAGGGGATAGTCACAGAGAACTAACAGGGGATAGTCACATGGTATGAACAGGGGATAGTCACATGGTGTGAACAGGGGATAGTCACATGGTGTGAACAGGGGATAGTCACATGGTATGAACAGGGGATAGTCACAGAGAACTAACAGGGGATAGTCACAGAGAACTAACAGGGGATAGTCACAGAGAACTAACAGGGGATAGTCACATGGTATGAACAGGGGATAGTCACAGAGAACGAACAGGGGATAGTCACAGAGAACGAACAGGGGATAGTCACAGAGAACTAACAGGGGATAGTCACATGGTATGAACAGGGGATAGTCACAGAGAATGAACAGGGGATAGTCACAGAGAACTAACAGGGGATAGTCACAGAGAATGAACAGGGGATAGTCACAGAGAATGAACAGGGGATAGTCACAGAGAACGAACAGGGGATAGTCACAGAGAATGAACAGGGGATAGTCACAGAGAATGAACAGGGGATAGTCACATGGTATGAACAGGGGATAGTCACATGGTATGAACAGGGGATAGTCACAGAGAACGAACAGGGGATAGTCACAGAGAATGAACAGGGGATAGTCACAGAGAATGAACAGGGGATAGTCACAGAGAACTAACAGGGGATAGTCACATGGTATGAACAGGGGATAGTCACATGGTGTGAACAGGGGATAGTCACATGGTGTGAACAGGGGATAGTCACAGAGAACTAACAGGGGATAGTCACAGAGAACTAACAGGGGATAGTCACAGAGAACTAACAGGGGATAGTCACATGGTATGAACAGGGGATAGTCACAGAGAACGAACAGGGGATAGTCACAGAGAACGAACAGGGGATAGTCACAGAGAACTAACAGGGGATAGTCACATGGTATGAACAGGGGATAGTCACAGAGAATGAACAGGGGATAGTCACAGAGAACTAACAGGGGATAGTCACAGAGAATGAACAGGGGATAGTCACAGAGAATGAACAGGGGATAGTCACAGAGAACGAACAGGGGATAGTCACAGAGAACGAACAGGGGATAGTCACAGAGAATGAACAGGGGATAGTCACATGGTATGAACAGGGGATAGTCACATGGTATGAACAGGGGATAGTCACAGAGAATGAACAGGGGATAGTCACAGAGAATGAACAGGGGATAGTCACATGGTATGAACAGGGGATAGTCACAGAGAATGAACAGGGGATAGTCACATGGTATGAACAGGGGATAGTCACAGAGAACGAACAGGGGATAGTCACAGGGTATGAACAGGGGATAGTCACAGAGAATGAACAGGGGACAGTCACATGGTATGAACAGGGGATAGTCACAGAGAATGAACAGGGGATAGTCACATGGTATGAACAGGGGATAGTCACAGAGAACTAACAGGGGATAGTCACAGAGAACTAACAGGGGATAGTCACAGAGAACTAACAGGGGATAGTCACATGGTATGAACAGGGGATAGTCACAGAGAACGAACAGGGGATAGTCACAGAGAACGAACAGGGGATAGTCACAGAGAACTAACAGGGGATAGTCACATGGTATGAACAGGGGATAGTCACAGAGAATGAACAGGGGATAGTCACAGAGAACTAACAGGGGATAGTCACAGAGAATGAACAGGGGATAGTCACAGAGAATGAACAGGGGATAGTCACAGAGAACGAACAGGGGATAGTCACAGAGAACGAACAGGGGATAGTCACAGAGAATGAACAGGGGATAGTCACATGGTATGAACAGGGGATAGTCACATGGTATGAACAGGGGATAGTCACAGAGAATGAACAGGGGATAGTCACAGAGAATGAACAGGGGATAGTCACATGGTATGAACAGGGGATAGTCACAGAGAATGAACAGGGGATAGTCACATGGTATGAACAGGGGATAGTCACAGAGAACGAACAGGGGATAGTCACAGGGTATGAACAGGGGATAGTCACAGAGAATGAACAGGGGACAGTCACATGGTATGAACAGGGGATAGTCACAGAGAATGAACAGGGGATAGTCACAGAGAACGAACAGGGGATAGTCACATGGTATGAACAGGGGATAGTCACAGAGAATGAACAGGGGATAGTCACAGAGAATGAACAGGGGATAGTCACAGAGAATGAACAGGGGATAGTCACAGAGAACTAACAGGGGATAGTCACAGAGAACTAACAGGGGATAGTCACAGAGAATGAACAGGGGATAGTCACATGGTATGAACAGGGGATAGTCACAGAGAACAAACAGGGGATAGTCACATGGTATGAACAGGGGATAGTCACAGAGAACGAACAGGGGATAGTCACAGAGAACGAACAGGGGATAGTCACATGGTATGAACAGGGGATAGTCACAGAGAACGAACAGGGGATAGTCACAGAGAACGAACAGGGGATAGTCACAGAGAACGAACAGGGGATAGTCACAGAGAATGAACAGGGGATAGTCACAGAGAACGAACAGGGGATAGTCACATCGTATGAACAGGGGATAGTCACATGGTATGAACAGGGGATAGTCACAGAGAATGAACAGGGGATAGTCACAGAGAACTAACAGGGGATAGTCACATGGTATGAACAGGGGATAGTCACAGAGAACTAACAGGGGATAGTCACATGGTATGAACAGGGGATAGTCACAGAGAACGAACAGGGGATAGTCACAGAGAACGAACAGGGGATAGTCACAGAGAATGAACAGGGGATAGTCACAGAGAACGAACAGGGGATAGTCACAGAGAACGAACAGGGGATAGTCACAGAGAACGAACAGGGGATACAGGGGATAGTCACAGAGAATCAACAGGGGATAGTCACAGAGAACGAACAGGGGATAGTCACATCGTATGAACAGGGGATAGTCACATGGTATGAACAGGGGATAGTCACAGAGAACGAACAGGGGATAGTCACAGAGAATGAACAGGGGATAGTCACATGGTATGAACAGGGGATAGTCACAGAGAACGAACAGGGGATAGTCACAGAGAACGAACAGGGGATAGTCACAGAGAATGAACAGGGGATAGTCACATGGTATGAACAGGGGATAGTCACAGAGAACTAACAGGGGATAGTCACATGTTATGAACAGGGGATAGTCACAGAGAACGAACAGGGGATAGTCACAGAGAACGAACAGGGGATAGTCACAGAGAACTAACAGGGGATAGTCACAGAGAACTAACAGGGGATAGTCACATGGTATGAACAGGGGATAGTCACAGAGAATGAACAGGGGATAGTCACAGAGAACGAACAGGGGATAGTCACAAAGAAAGAACAGGGGATAGTCACAGAGAACTAACAGGGGATAGTCACATGGTATGAACAGGGGATAGTCACAGAGAATGAACAGGGGATAGTCACAGAGAACTAACAGGGGATATTCACATGGTATGAACAGGGGATAGTCACAGAGAACGAACAGGGGATAGTCACAGAGAATGAACAGGGGATAGTCACAGAGAACGAACAGGGGATAGTCACAGAGAATGAACAGGGGATAGTCACAGAGAACGAACAGGGGATAGTCACAGAGAACGAACAGGGGATAGTCACAGAGAACGAACAGGGGATAGTCACAGAGAATGAACAGGGGATAGTCACAGAGAATGAACAGGGGATAGTCACAGAGAATGAACAGGGGATAGTCACATGGTATGAACAGGGGATAGTCACATGGTATGAACAGGGGATAGTCACAGAGAACGAACAGGGGATAGTCACATGGTATGAACAGGGGATAGTCACAGAGAACGAACAGGGGATAGTCACATGGTATGAACAGGGGATAGTCACAGAGAACGAACAGGGGATAGTCACAGAGAACGAACAGGGGATAGTCACAGAGAACTAACAGGGGATAGTCACAGAGAACTAACAGGGGATAGTCACAGAGAACTAACAGGGGATAGTCACATGGTATGAACAGGGGATAGTCACAGAGAACTAACAGGGGATAGTCACATGGTATGAACAGGGGATAGTCACAGAGAACTAACAGGGGATAGTCACATGGTATGAACAGGGGATAGTCACAGAGAACGAACAGGGGATAGTCACAGAGAACTAACAGGGGATAGTCACAGAGAACTAACAGGGGATAGTCACAGAGAACTAACAGGGGATAGTCACATGGTATGAACAGGGGATAGTCACATGGTATGAACAGGGGATAGTCACAGAGAACTAACAGGGGATAGTCACATGGTGTGAACAGGGGATAGTCACAGAGAACGAACAGGGGATAGTCACATGGTATGAACAGGGGATAGTCATAGAGAACGAACAGGGGACAGTCACATGGTGTGAACAGGGGACTATGGGTCATAGGTCATCGTGGGTCTTGACACGTCTGTGCTAGATGGGTTGGGAGAGAATACTGTATGTGAAGAAACGTGTATGAATGATGTATATAGTATTCTGTCATACTACAGAAGGTTCTGATAGATCTAGTATGGAGTTAGAGAGAGTGGTTGGGAAGTGAGGATACGACAAACTCAATATTCACCGTGTGTATTCTCCCTCTCCTCACAGCCTAACGTGGTGAAAACACAGACAATCACCATCTCAGACGTGTCTAACTCCCTGCGAGGAGACGTCTCTAACAAGGAGGTCCCCATCGTGCACACTGAGACCAAGACCATTACCTACGAGTCAGCGCAGGTGAGAGAGATCAATATGTATTAAATAAATCCCTTTATTAACCCAATGAGTTTGTTTTAACAGTGAACTGGGTCGTATTCATCAGGATACCCAAACTGGGAAAAAAGTTTTAAAACATCTTGCAACGTAAAATTGAAACAAGCATTTCTTATTGGACAATTGCTGATAGTCCCTCCCTGTTTCAGTGTGTTTTCTTCTTTTTTTTGGTGCCTAATGAACTTGATCCTGTTGTCTTTCTCACAGCCGGTAGACAATGTACAGTCGTGGCCAAAAGTTTTGAGAGTGACACAAATATTAATTTTCACAAAGTCTGCAGCCTCAGTTTGTATGATGGCAATTTGCATGTACTCCAGAATGTTATGAAGAGTGATCAGATGAATTACAATTAATTACAAAGTCCCTCTTTGCCATACAAATGAACTGAATCCCCCTCCAAAATATTTCCACTGCATTTCAGCCCTGCCACAAAAGGACCAACTGACATGTCAGTGATTCTCTCGTTAACACAGGTGTGAGTGTTGACGAGGACAAGGCTGGAGATCAAAATGTCATGCTGATTGAGTTCGAATAACAGACTGGAAGCTTCAAAAGGAGGGTGGTGCTTGGAATCATTGTTCTTCCTCTGTCAACCATGGTTACCTGCAAGGAAACACGTGCCGTCATCATTGCTTTGTGCAAAAAGGGCTTCACAGGCAAGGATATTGCTGCCAGTAAGATTGCACCTAAATCAACCATTTATTAGATTATCAAGAACTTCAAGGAGAGCGGTTCAATTGTTGTGAAGAAGGCTTCAGGGCGCCCAAGAAAATCCAGCAAGCGCCAGGACCGTCTCCTAAAGTTGATTCAGCTGCGGAATCGGGGCACCACCAGTACAGAGCTTGCTCAGGAATGGCAGCAGGCAGGTGTGAGTGCATCTGCATGCACAGTGAGGCGAAGACTTTTGGAGGATGGCCTGGTGTCAAGAAGGGCAGCAAAGAAGCTACTTCTCTCCAGGAAAAACATCAGGGACAGACTGATATTCGGCAAAAGGTACAGGGATTGGGCTGCTGAGGACTGGGGTAAAGTCATTTTCTCTGATGAATCCCCCTTCTGCTTGTTTGGGGCATCCGGAAAAAAGCTTGTCCGGAGAAGACAAGGTGAGCGCTACCATCAGTCCTGTGTCATGCCAAAAGTAAAGCATCCTGAGACCATTCATGTGTGGGGTTGCTTCTTAGCCAAGGGAGTGGCCTCACTCTGCCTCACAATTTTGCCTAAGAACACAGCCATGAATAAATAATGGTACCAACACATCCTCTGAGAGCAACTTCTCCCAACCATCCAGGAACACTTTGGTGAAGAACAATGCCGTTTCCAGCATGATGGAGCACCTTGCCATTAGGCAAAAGTGATAATTAAGTGGCTCGGGGAACAAAACATCAATATTTTGGGTCCATGGCCAGGAAACTCCCCAGACCTTAATCCCATTGAGAACTTGTGGTCAAACCTCAAGAGGCGGGTGGACAAACAAAAACCCACAAATTCTGACAAACTCCAAGCATTGATTCTGCAAGAATGGGCTGCCATCAGTCAGGATGTGGCCCAGAAGTTAATTGACAGCATGCCAGGGCGGATTGCAGAGGTCTTGAAAAAGAAGGGTCAACACTGCAAATATTGACTCTTTGCATCAACTTCATGTAGTTGTCAATAAAAGCCTTTGACACTGAAGGAAATGCTTGTAATTATACTTCAGTATTAAAAGACACTGAAGCAGCATACTCAAAAGTTTTGGCCACACGACTGTAGTCCTAAATGAACCCCTTTTCTCCCCCTTGTGTTAACATAGTGTCTCCTTCAGCCCGTAGACAACCAGGCAGAAAGGGACTCTGGAGTGCTGCTGAGTGCCCAGACCATCACCTCAGAGACAGTCAGTACAACCACCACCACTCAGATCACCAAGGTACGTCCTGGGCTTCCTGAACTAGGATCACTAGAATAAGTACAAATGTGATAATACCCTCTTCTGCCTCAGCTGCTCTCTCTCTCTCTCTATATATATATATATACAGTATCTCTCTATATATATATACAGTATCTCTCTATATATATATACAGTATCTCTCTCTATATATATATACAGTATCTCTCTATATATATGTACAGTATCTCTCTCTCTATATATATACAGTATCTCTCTCTCTATATATACACAGTATCTCTCTAACAGACTGTTGTCAGGTCAAAGCTGCTCTCTCTCTCTCTCTATATATATATATATATATATATACACATATATACAGTGTCTCTCTATATATATATATACAGTATCTCTCTATATATATACAGTATCTCTCTCTATATATATACAGTATCTCTCTCTATATATATACAGTATCTCTCTATATATATATATACAGTATCTCTCTCTATATATATATACAGTATCTCTCTATATATATATACAGTATCTCTCTCTATATATATATACAGTATCTCTCTCTATATATATATACAGTATCTCTCTCTATATATATACAGTATCTCTCTAACAGACTGTTGTCATGTCAAAGCTGCTCTCTCTATATATATACAGTGGGGCAAAAAAGTATTTAGTCAGCCACCAATTGTGCAAGTTCTACCACTTAAAAAGACGAGAGAGGCCTGTAATTTTCATCATAGGTACACTTCAACTATGACAGACAAAATGAGTGAAAAAAAATCTAGAAAATCACATTGTAGGATTTTTAATGAATTAATGTGTAAATTATGGTGGAAAATAAGTATTTGGTCAATAACAAAAGTGTCTCAATACTTTGTTATATACCCTTTGTTGGCAATGACAGAGGTCAAACGTTTTCTGTAAGTCTTCACAATGTTTTCATACACTGTTGCTGGTATTTTGGCCCATTCCTCCATGCAGATCTCCTCTAGAGCAGTGATGTTTTGGGGCTGTTGCTGGGCAACACGGACTTTCAACTCCCTCCAAAGATTTTCTATGGGGTTTAGATCTGGTGACTGGCTAGGCCACTCCAGGACCTTGAAATGCTTCTTACGAAGCCACTCCTTCGTTGCCCGGGCGGTGTGTTTGGGATCATTGTCATGCTGAAAGACCCAGCCACGTTTCATCTTCAATGCCCTTGCTGATGGAAGGAGGTTTTCACTCAAAATCTCACGATACATGGCCCCATTCATTCTTTCCTTTACACGGATCAGTCGTCCTGGTCCCTTTGCAGAAAAACAGCCCCAAAGCATGATGTTTCCACCCCCATGCTTCACAGTAGGTATGGTGTTCTTTGGATGCAACTCAGCATTCTTTGTCCTCCAAACACGACGAGTTGAGTTTTTACCAAAAAGTTATATTTTAGTTTCATCTGACCATATGACATTCTCCCAATCTTCTTCTGGATCATCCAAATGCTCTCTAGCAAACTTCAGACTGGCCTGGACATGTACCTGCTTAAGCAGGGGGACACGTCTGGCACTGCAGGATTTGAGTCCCTGGCGGCGTAGTGTGTTACTGATGGTAGGCTTTGTTACTTTGGTCCCAGCTCTCTGCAGGTTATTCACTAGGTCCCCCCGTGTGGTTCTGGGATTTTTGCTCACCGTTCTTGTGATCATTTTGACCCCACGGGGTGAGATCTTGCGTGGAGCCCCAGATCGAGGGAGATTATCAGTGGTCTTGTATGTCTTCCATTTCCTAATAATTGCTCCCACAGTTGATTTCTTCAAACCAAGCTGCTTACCTATTGCAGATTCAGTCTTCCCAGCCTGGTGCAGGTCTACAATTTTGTTTCTAGTGTCCTTTGACAGCTCTTTGGTCTTGGCCATAGTGGAGTTTGGAGTGTGACTGTTTGAGGTTGTGGATAGGTGTCTTTTATACTGATAACAAGTTCAAACAGGTGCCATTACTACAGGTAACGAGTGGAGGACAGAGGAGCCTATTAAAGAAGAAGTTACAGGTCTGTGAGAGCCAGAAATCTTGCTTGTTTGTAGGCGACCAAATACTTATTTTACACCATAATTTGCAAATAAATTCATTAAAAATCCTACAATGTGATTTTCTGGATTTTCTTTTCTCTCTTTTTGTCTGTCATAGATGAAGTGTACCTATGATGAAAATTACAGGCCTCTCTCATCTTTTTAAGTGGGAGAACATGCACAATTGGTGGCTGACTAAATATTTTTTTGCCCCACTGTATATACACAGTATCTCTCTAGGTCAAAGCTGCTCTCTCTCTATATATATATATATATACAGTATCTCTCTCTCGTATATATATATATATATATACAGTATCTCTCTCTATATATATATATACAGTATCTCTCTCTATATATATATATACAGTATCTCTCTATATATATATATACAGTATCTCTCTATATATATATATACAGTATCTCTATATATATATATATATATATACAGTATCTCTCTATATATATATATATATACAGTATCTCTCTCTCTATATATACAGTATCTCTCTCTATATATATATATACAGTATCTCGCTCTCTATATATATACAGTATCTCTCTCTCTCTATATATATATATATATACAGTATCTCTCTAACAGAATGTTTTCAGGTAAAAGCTGCTCTCTCTCTCTATATATATATACAGTATCTCTCTCTCTATATATACAGTATCTCTCTCTATATATATACAGTATCTCTATATATATACAGTATCTCTCTATATATATATACAGTATCTCTATATATATACACAGTATCTCTCTATATACATACAGTATCTCTCTCTATATATATACAGTATCTCTCTATATATACAGTATCTCTCTATATATACAGTATCTCTCTATATATACAGTATTTCTCTCTATATATATACAGTATCTCTCTTAACAGAATGTTTTCAGGTCAAAGCTGCTCTCTCTCTCTATATATATATATACAGTATCTCTCTATATATATATACAGTATCTCTCTCTCTATATATACAGTATCTCTCTCTCTATATATATACAGTATCTCTCTATATATACAGTATCTCTCTCTATATATATACAGTATCTCTCTCTATATATATACAGTATCTCTCTCTATATATATATACAGTATCTCTCTATATATATATACAGTATCTCTCTCTCTATATATATAGTATCTCTCTAACAGACTGTTGTCAGGTCAAAGCTGCTCTCTCTCTCTCTATATATATATATATATATACATATATACAGTATCTCTCTATATATATATACAGTATCTCTCTCTATATATATACAGTATCTCTCTCTATATATATATATACAGTATCTCTCTATATATATACAGTATCTCTCTATATATATATACAGTATCTCTCTATATATATATATACAGTATCTCTCTATATATATACAGTATCTCTCTCTCTATATATATACAGTATCTCTCTCTCTATATATACAGTATCTCTCTCTCTATATATATACAGTATCTCTATATATCTATATATATACAGTATCTCTATATATATACAGTATCTCTATATATATACAGTATCTCTATATATATACAGTATCTCTATATATATACAGTATCAGTATCTCTCTATATATACAGTATCTCTCTCTCTATATATACAGTATCTCTCTCTATATATATATACAGTATCTCTATATATATACAGTATCTCTATATATATATACAGAATGTTGTCAGGTCAAAGCTGATCTCTTTCTTCCCCTGGCGCTTGGTATTTATGATCCCCTACATTTGTTTTAGTTTTTAACTCTTTCTCTCTCACTTTCAGACGGTGAAAGGAGGCATCTCAGAGACTCGCATTGAGAAGAGGATTGTGATAACTGGAGACACAGAGATTGATCACGACAAGGTGGGGGACAGATTTCTACTTCTCTCCACTGGCCCTGTGCTCGCTGGCTGTGTGTGTGTTCTGTTAGAGACCACTTCAGTGGAGTAACAATACATTATTCCTCTGGTTTAGAGCTATTACACAGAATCTATGCAGAATCTACGCTACCTCACCCTACCTGAGTCCTCTGTGTAATAAAATCAAAAGATAAAAGAGCTTGTTTTGTTGCTGTGATGTGAACTGAACACAGTCTTGTCTGAATTTAGTATCCCTTTTAGTGTTTCCTTGGGTGATGAATGTTTCCAACTCTGTAGTCGTGTGGGTTTCAGCGACTCTATTTGCTTGTGTTTAATAATGATGTCTTTAATGTATGTATAGCCTTTTTATTAGTGCCATCAATCTCCACGTTGAACCTTCCCGTGTGTGTGTTTGTTTGTGTGTGTGTGTGTGTGTGTGTGTGTGTGTATTCCCTATTCTCAGGCTCTGGCCCAGGCCATCAAGGAGGCGAAGGAGCAGCACCCGGACATGTCTGTGACCAAAGTGGTGGTGCACCAGGAAACAGAGATCACCCCCGATTAGCCCCAGGCTCACCTCTCCTATGACCAGGTCAGTAGTAACCCTAACCCACAGTGAGAGAGAGACACTCAGAGAGACAGAGAGAGACACTCAGAGAGAGAGACAGACAGAGAGACAGAGAGAGACACTCAGAGAGACAGAGACAGAGAGAGACGGAGAGAGACAGAATATGCGTGGAATATGCGTCAATAGTAACCTTGGGAAAATCCTCTGCATTATCATTAACAACAGACTCGTACATTTCCTCAATGAAAACAATGTACTGAGCAAATGTCAAATTACCGTACAACAGACCATGTATTCACCCTGCACACCCTAATTGACAACCAAACAAACCAAAACAAAGGCAAAGTCTTCTCATGCTTTGTTGATTTCAAAAAAGCCTTTGACTCAATTTGGCATGAGGGTCTGCTATACAAACTGGAAAGTGGTGTTGGGGGTAAAGCCGGGTAGTGGTGTTGGGGCGGCAGGGTAGCCTAGTGGTTAGAGTGTTGGACTAGGAACCGGAAGGTTGCAAGTTCAAACCCCCGAGCTGACAAGGTACAAATCTGTCGTTCTGCCCCTGAACAGGCAGTTAACCCGCTGTTCCTAGGCCGTCATTGAAAATAAGAATTTGTTCTTAACTGACTTGCCTGGTTAAATAAAGGTAAAATAAAAAAATAAAAAAATAAAAAAGCATACGACATTATAAAATCCATGTACACAAACAACAAGTGTGTGGTTAAAATTGGCAAAAAACACACATTTCTTCACACAGGGTCGTGGGGTGAGACAGGGATGCAGCTTAAGCCCCACCCTCTTCAACATATATATCAACGAATTGGCGCGGGCACTAGAAAAGTCTGCAGCACCCGGCCTCCCCTGCTAGAATCCGAAGTCAAATGTCTGCTGTATGCTGATGATCTGGTGCTTCTGTCACCAACCAAGGAGGGCCTACAGCAGCACCTAGATCTTCTGCACAGATTCTGTCAGACCTGGGCACTGACAGTAAATCTCAGTAAGACTAAAATAATGGTGTTCCAAAAAAGGTCCAGTCACCAGGACCACAAAT
>NC_088402.1:11332627-11395127 GCF_034236695.1 Oncorhynchus nerka
ACCCCACCCTACCTCACCCTACCTCACCCCACCCTACCCCACCCTACCCCACCCTACCCCACCCTACCATACCTCACCCTACCTACCTCACCCTAACCTGCCTCACCCTACCTCACCCCACCCTACCTCACCTCACCCCACCCTACCATACCCCACCCTGCCTCACTCTACCTTACCCCAGCCTGCCTCAACCTACCTCACCCCACCCTACCTCACCCCACCCTGCCTCACCCCACCCTGCCTCACCCCACCCTGCCTCAACCTACCTCACCCCACCCTACCTCACCCCACCCTTCCTCAACCTACCTCACCCCACCCTACCTCACTCCACCCTACCTCACCCCACCCTGCCTCAACCTACCTCACCCCACCCTACCTCACCCCACCCTGCCTCACCCCACCCTGCCTCACCCCACCCCTGCCCCAACCTACCCCACCCCACCCTACCTCACCCCACCCTGCCTCACCCCTCCTCACCCTACCCGACCTCACCTTACCCCACCCTACCTTACCCCACCCTACCCTACCTTACCCCACCCTACCTAACCCTACCCTACCCCACCCTACCCTACCTCAACCCCACCCCACCCTACCCCACCCTACCTCACCCCACCCCACCCTACCCCACCCTGCCCTACCTCACCCCACCCCACCCTACCCCACCCTACCCACCTCACCCTACCCCACCCTACCCTACCCTACCTCACCCCTACCCCACCCACCCTACCTCACCCCTACCCCACCCTACCCTACCTCACCCCACCCCACCCTACCCTACCACCCTACCCACCCCACCCCACCCTACCCCACCCTACCCCACCCCACCCCACCCCCTACCCCACCCCCTCACCCCACCCCACCCTACCCTACCTCACCCCACCCTACCCTCACCCCACCCTACCCCACCCCACCCCACCCCTACCCCACCCCCACCCCACCCTACCTCACCCCACCCTATGAAACATGTTCATCTTTGTGACAACATTGGTGTAGTTCTACTCTCAACTTTTTGTTTTCTGCTCTTGCACTTTTTATCTTAAGTGTTGAATCAGGGGAATGTTGAGGTAATGTTACTGAAGTTGTGTCTCTCTCTCTGTCCACTGTCTGTCAAGCTGGGGGCCAAAACTACCACGGCGCCTGAGGAAGGTGAACTCACACACATCCCCCGCCCGCCCTGACCTTCTCTGCTTGTTTCACCGCCGTTCCTGCTTGTTTACCTCAGAGACCCCCCCACCCCCACCTTGGGAACAGACACCAGACACACACACCACACCAGACTGGACCGGTCCAACCTGCCAGAGAGAACAAGCTTCACTTTTCAACTATGAACTTTGAACCTCCCAACCAATGGAGTTCAACTGAAGGAAAAGGGAACAAACAGAACTCTCCAAAAAAACTCCCAGAATTCCCTAGGACTAACCACAATCCCTCTCTCTCTCTCTCTCTCTCTCTCTCTTTCACTCTCTTCCACTCCACTGCCAAATCCCGAACAACCAAACTGGATTTTTGTAAACAATAAAAATGTTGAAATAAAGTATTAGAATTTTTTTCCTCTTTCTCCATTTTGTCTGGAGATTTTAACAAGAATTTTCAAAGGACATTTGGTCTTTAAATTGTGTAGAGATTGCAGGGACTTTGTTCATATTTTTCTAAGACTTTTCTTATTGCCGTAATTGGAAAATCAACTTTGAAGGGACTTTTATTCTGTAGTGGGATGATAGCAAGGGATTTTGGGTGATTTTTCTGCGACTCTTCAACCATCGTGATACGAGAATCCCTCTTCAAATCAAACTTTACAACCAAGTTTGGTTTCATCTCTTGTACAGTACAAAAAGTTATATTTTCCCTCTCAATGTGAAAAGTTTTTTTTAAATTTAAGTGTTGAAAATATTTTATTTCATCCAAACTTTTTGGGGGCCCTATTTAAGTCTTTGTCGTCTTTTGAAGATATGACTTCATTATCTATTCGTCTGGAGGATTTTCACATCTTTTTTGACTGTTTTAGGTTGTCTTTGTTGTTGTAGTTACACTGGGGGAGGGGGGAAAGGGGGGCTTCATCAGGACTGAAGGGAGAGAAGCAGTGTATTGACATTACATTTATTATATCATTGACATCCTCTTTTATTTCTGTGTATTCATCCATCATTTTAGATCACCCTGACTTTACAGGTTTGTAGTTAGATGTTTTCACACAGCATTCCAATCACCAGCTACATAACAGTCATTCATTTATACTGGGCATGGCAGAGCAGTAGAGGCAACTTTACAATGTCTTGCATTAATTTACCTGTATTTCTACTTTTCTACCAAAGGGGGCAGTGTTTACTCATTTAGAGAGATGGACCACCACGCAGAACAAGTCAGTTGGAGAACACTTCACGCTAAAGGCCAAAAATGTTTAATTGGGGTTGATTCGAGAGTCAATGTTAAAGGCCCAATGCTGTCAAAAAAATGTGCTTTTTCTGTGTTTTATATTTCCACTCAATGAGGTTGGAATACTACTGTGAAATTGTGAAAATGATGATAATGCCCTTTTAGTGTTTGAGCAGCCCAACTGAAATTTCAACCTGTTTTGGTGGGATGGAGTTTTGGCTTCATCAGTCAGTTAATTAGAGTTCCAAACCTCTCAGCCAATAACAACTCGTTTCCATTTCCCTCCTCCCAACTCAGGCCACTCCCAGACAGCCCTAGCAAAAATGATTGTTTGAGAATTTGCTCTTTGCTAAGAAGCTATTTTTGTTTATTTTTTACCATTTTAATTTAAAAAACAATCACAGTAAGGTATTGCTACCCAGAAAGTATGTGATATTGAGATAAACATATATATTTTTTTAAAGAGCTTAAAAAGTAAACAGAAAGTCTCAATTGGGGATTTTGGGAACACATTCCCTCTGGTAGCCTCTTTGGTGTTCTCCTTTTAGAAGACTACTAGTTACGTCAGCACAAAAAGGAAGTTATTGTTATCCTTATCGGTTTACTCCCATGCCTTTTATCTGTGAAGAATACACATTTAATTGATCCTCCTGTGACGTACACACTGTCCCTTTAAGTAACAACCCAATATGTAAGCAAAGAGTACAGGACACATAGTTTTTAAATGTTTTGGTCTAGTTTAAAAACATGATGTTGTTTTAGGACACATAATATTACAATGTTCAATATCCAATGTGTTGTAGTTCTTTCAGTGTGTTGTTTCTTCACCTTCCTCTTCTTCTTCTTCTTCTTCTTCTTCATTGTGGCACTCTCTTTTCTACATTGGTGATAGACGGAGACTAGGAAGAACCAGCAAGCCTATACATCTAAAGTTCATGTTTATTTTGTCATAGTGATATATATATCTCTCTCTCTCCTTCTGTCTCTCTCTCTCCCTCTGTCTCTCTCTCCCCCTCTGTCTCTCTCTCTCTCTGTTTCCCTCACTGTTAGAGATAATATGTAATAAAACAGCATCACTAAATAAACACAAATGTAGACACACCTTATTTTGAACACCGCTTGATATTTTGTTCTGTGACAGGTCCAATTTCTCTAATTTCTTGTCTCATGAGGAAATTATAATTTCTCAGCTATTTTCATCATTGTGAAATGGATCAAAATCATTTTATCATCAATCATACACACAATACCCGATAATGACAAAGCGAAAACAGGTTTTTAGACATAAAAAAAAACTGAAATACCTTATTTACATAAGTATTCAGACCCTTTCCTATGAGACTCAAAATTGAGTTCAGGTGCATCCTGTTTCCATTGATCATCCTTGAGATGTTTCTGGAACTTGATTGAAGGACACCTCTGGTAAATTCAATTGATTGGACATGATTTGGAAAGGCACACACCTGTCTATATAAGGTCCCACAATTGACAGTGCATGTCAGAGCAAAAACCAAGTATGAATTGTGTGTAGAGCTCCGAGACAGGATTGGGTCGAGGCACAGATCTGTGGAAGGGTACCAAAAAAAATTGTGCAGCATTGAAGGTCCACAAGAACACGGTGTCCTCAATCATTCTTAAATGGAAGAAGTTTGGAACCAGCAAGACTATTCCTAGAGCTGGCCGCCCGGCCGAACTGAGCAATCGGGGTAGAAGGGCCTTGGTCAGGAAGGTGACCAAGAACCCAAAGGCCACTTTAACAGAGCTCTAGAGTTCCTCTGTGGAGATGGGAGAACCTTACAGAAGGACAACCATCTCTGCAGCACTCCACAAATAGGCCTTAATGGTAGAGTGGCCAGACGGAGGCCACTCCTCATTAAAAGGCACTTGACAGCCACTTGGAGTTTGCCAAAAGGCACCTAAAGACTCTCAGACCATGAGAAACAGCTTCAAGATGGCGCCATTGTTAGCCAAGAAAACCGTAAGTGTTATTACATACAGCCGGGAAGAACTATTGGATATCAGAGAGACGTCAACTTAACAGCACAACCAGAACTACGACCAGGAATACGACTTTTCCAAAGCCGTCGGAGCAGGAGAGGGTGCCGGGGCGGTCTTCTTGTGAGACTTCGGATGCACGCACACCACCCACCGCTTCCGAGTATATTACTCGCTAATGTCCAGTCCCTAGTTAACAAAGTCAACAAAATCCAGGCAATAGTTGCTTTCCATTGAGATATCCGGGATTGTAACATACTCTGTTTCATGGAAAAATGGCTAGCTGGGGACATGCTGTCGGAGTCTGTACAGCCAACGGGATTTTCAGTGCATCGCGCCGACAGGTATAAACATCTCTCCGGTAAGAAGAAGTGCGTTTCATGATTAACGACTCATGGTGTAATTGTAACAACATACAAGAACTCAAGTCCTTTCGTTCACCTGACCTAGAATTCCTCACAATCAAATGCCGACCGTATTACCTCCCAAGAGAACTTTCCTCGGTTATCGGCACAGCCATGTATATCCCCCCGCAAGTGGTTACCACGACGGCCATGAAGGAACTTCACTGGACTTTATGCAAACTGGAAACCATATATCCTGAGGCTGCATTTATTGTAGCTGGATATTTTAACAAAGCAAATTTGAGAACAAGGCTACCTAAATTCTATCAGCATATCGATTGCAGTACACGAGGGAGTAACACACTTGACCATTGCTACTCTAACTTCCACGATGCATACAAGTCCCACCCAGCCCTCCTTTTGTCAAATCCAACCATGGCTCCATCTTGTTGCTAACCCTCCTATAGGCAGAAACTAAAACAGGAAGGGCCCGTGCTTAGGTCTATCCAACGCTGGTCTGACCAATCGGATTCCACGCTTGAATATTGCTTCGATCACGTGGACTGGGATATGTTCCGGGTAGCCTCAGACAATAACATTGACGTACACGCTGACTCAGTGAGCGAGTTTATAAGGAAGTGTGTAGGAGACGTTGTACCCACTGTGACTATTAAAACCTTCCCTAACCAGAAATCGTGGATTGATGGCAGCATTTGCGCAAAACTGAAAGCACATACCACCATTTAATCATGGCAATATGACTGGAAACATGGCCGAATACAAACCGTGTAGTAATTCCCTCCATAAGGCAATCAAACAAGCAAAACGTCAGTATAGAGACAAAGTGGAGTCGCAATTCAACTGCTCAAACACGAGACGTATGTGGCAGGGTCTACAGACAATCACAGATTACAAAAAGAAAACCGTTGCGGACATTGACGTCTTGCTTCCAGGCAAATTAAACTACTTCTTTGTGCGCTTTGAGGATAATGCAGTGCCACCGATGCAGCCCGCTGGACTCTCCTTCTCTGTGGCCGATGTGAGTTAAACATTTAAACGGGTTAACCCTCGCAAGGCTGCCGACCCAGATGGCATCCCTAGCCTCATCCTCAGAGCATGCGCAGAACAGCTGGCTGGGGTGTTTACGGACATATTCAATCAATCCTTATCCCAGTCTGCTGTTCCCACATGCTTCAAGATGGCCACCATTGTTCCTGTACCCAAGAAAGCTAAGGTAATTGAACTAAATGACTATGGCCCCGTTGCACTCACATCTGTCATCCTGAAGTGCTTTGAAAGACTTGTCAAGGATCTTATCACCTCCACCTTACCTGTCACCCTAGACCCACTCCAATTTGTTTACCGCCCCAATAGGTCCATAGACGATGCAATCACCATCACACTGTACACTGCCCTAACCCACCTGGACAAGAGGAATACCTATGTAAGATTGCTGTTCACTGACTACAGCTCAGCATTCAACACAATAGTATCCTCATCACTAATCACTAAACTTGAGGCCCTGGGTCTCGACCCTGCCCTGTGCAACTGGATCCTGGACTTTCTGAAGGGCCGCCCCCATGTGATGAAGGTAGGAAACAACATCTCCACTCCACTGATCCTCAACACTGGGGCCCCACAAGGGTGCATTCTCAGCACCTCCTGTACTCCCTGTTCACCCACGACTGCATGGCCATGCACGCCTCCAACTCAATCATCAAGTTTGCAGACGACACGACAGTGGTAGGCTTGATTAACAACAACGACAAGACAGCCTACAGGGAGGAGGTGAGGGCCCTCGGAGTGTGATGTCAGGAAAATAACCTCTCACTCAATGTCAGCAAAACAAAGGAGATGATCGTGGACTTCAGGAAACAGCAGAGGGAGCACCCCCCTATCCACATCGATGGGACAGCAGTGGAGAAGGTGGAAAGTTTTAAGTTCCTCAGTGTACATATCACCGACAAACTGAAATGGTCCACACATGCAGAGAGTGTGGTGAAGAAGGCACAACGGCCCACCACAGGAGTAGCTAGTGCGCGATGAGACAAGGATATCCCTACCGGCCAAACTCTCCCTAACAATGCAAGGCCAATTGTGCGTCGCCCCATGGACCTCCTGGTCGCGGCCAGCTGCGACAGAGCCTGGGCTCGAACCCAGAGTCTCTGGTGGCACAGCCTTAGACCACTGTGCCACCCGGGAGGCCTTCTTGACTTTGACAACAATGACTCGTGACTTCACTTGGACTTGAGCCTAATGACTCGAACTGACTTGATGCCCTCCCCAAGCCCAATTATAAAAAATGATGCTGGTAGCTACGTCCTGCCTGATGTTACTGCTGTTCCTTAAACTATTGACATACGTTAGCCTACTGTAACCACACAGAGGAAGTGTGTGTGTTAAGGTTGGGTGATTGTGTACAAGCCTACATCGCCCGATTGCGCCCCATAGCGATCCTCGATAGTCGATCACTATTGGGATGAGAAAGATATTATCTGTTAGACACTGCTGCACTGTTGGATCTAGAAGCATAAGCATTTCGCTACACTCGCAATAACATCTGCTAACCATTTGTATTTGACCAATAAAATTTGATTTGAAACAATAATCTCTGGTCTGATGAAACCAAGATTGAACTCTTTGGCGAGAATGCCAAGCGTCACGTCTGGAGGAAATCTGGCACCATCCCTACGGTGAAGCATGGTGGTGGCAGCATCATGCTGTGGGGATGTTTTTCAGCGTCAGGGACTGGGAAACTAGTCAGGATCGAGGGAAAGATGAACAGAGCAAAATATAGAGAAATCATTGATGAAAACCTGCTCCAGAGCGCTCAGGACGTCAGACAAGTGTTACGGATCCCTCCGGAACGTTCATTACACACACCTGTCCCTTATTTCCGCTGATTAGTACTTGTATACGTGGGCCCTTTGGTTTCCATTGGGCTGACGATTATTGTTACAATGTCTGTTGGTGCGTGTGAGTACCTGTGCTGTGTGTTTTGGGCTTTCATGCCCTTGTGGATTGCGCAGATGATTACGGGGTCTAGTCCCGTGTGTTAATCATTGTGCAGATGATTACGGGGTCTAGTCCCGTGTGTTAATCATTGTGCAGATGATTACGGGGTCTAGTCCCGTGTGGTATCATTGTGCAGATGATTACGGGGTGCAGATGATTAGTCCGTGTGTTAATCATTGTGCAGATGATTACGGGGTCTAGGGTCTGCAGATGTCCGTGTGTTAATCATTGTGCAGATGATTACGGGGTCTAGTCCCGTGTGTTAATCATTGTGCAGATGATTACGGGGTCTAGTCCCGTGTGGTATCATTGTGCAGATGATTACGGGGTCTAGTCCCGTGTGTTAATCATTGTGCAGATGATTACGGGGTCTGGTCCCGTGTGTTAATCATTGTGCAGATGATTACGGGGTCTGGTCCCGTGTGTTAATCATTGTGCAGATGATTACGGGGTCTAGTCCCGTGTGTTAATCATTGTGCAGATGATTACGGGGTCTGGTCCCGTGTGTTAATCATTGTGCAGATGATTACGGGGTCTAGTCCGTGTGATTAATCATTGTGCAGATGATTACGGGTCTAGTCCCGTGTGTTAATCATTGTGCAGATGATTACGGGGTCTAGTCCCGTGTGTTAATCATTGTGCAGATGATTACGGGGTCTAGTCCCGTGATTGTTAATCATTGTGCAGATGATTACGGGGTCTGGTCCAGATGATTACGGGGTCTGGTGTGTGTATCATTGTGCAGATGATTACGGGTCTAGTCCCGTGTGTTAATCATTGTGCAGATGATTACGGGGTCTAGTCCCGTGTGGTATCATTGTGCAGATGATTACGGGGTCTAGTCCCGTGTGTTAATCATTGTGCAGATGATTACGGGGTCTGGTCCCGTGTGTTAATCATTGTGCAGATGATTACGGGGTCTAGTCCCGTGTGTTAATCATTGTGCAGATGATTACGGGGTCTGGTCCCGTGTGGTATCATTGTGCAGATGATTACGGGGTCTAGTCCCGTGTGTTAATCATTGTGCAGATGATTACGGGGTCTAGTCCCGTGTGTTAATCATTGTGCAGATGATTACGGGGTCTAGTCCCGTGTGTTAATCATTGTGCAGATGATTACGGGGTCTAGTCCCGTGTGGTATCATTGTGCGCGTGTGTTATTTATTTGAGGTTATCCTCGCTCTTTTGTTTTGGGTTTCTACCCTGTGTTTTTGTGACGTGTTTGTTTGGTCTTTGTCCCCGTGCCTTTTACACGGCACACCGTAATTTGGGCTTAATAAAAAAAACTATTACGCATTCCTGTGTCTGTCTCCCGATCCTTTATGTCAACGTGACAACTAGGGCAAAGGTTCACCTTCCAACAGGATAATGACGCTAAGCACACAGCCAAGACAATGCAGGAGTGGCTTTGGGACAAGTCTCTGAATGTCCTGTGTGACCCAGCCAGAGCCCAGACTTGAACCTGACCAAACATCTCTGGAATGACCTGAAAATAGCTGTGCAGCAAAGTCCCCCATCCAACCTGACAGAGCCTGAGAGGATCTGCAGAGAAGAATGGGAGAAAATCCCCAAATACAGGTGTGCCAAGCTTGTAGCCAAGAAGACTCTAGGCTGTAATCGCTGCCAAAAGTGCTTCAACAAAGTACTGAGTAAAGACTATGAATGCTTATGTAAATGTGATATTTTATATATACATTTACAAAAATGTCTAAAAACCTGTGTTTTTGCTTTATCATTATGGGGTATTGTGTGTAGATTTATGAGGGGAAAAATCAATTGAATGAATTTTAGAACAAGGCTGTAATGTAACAAAATGTGGAAAAAGTCAACGAGTCTGAAAACTTTCCTAATGCATTGTACACGTGTAAGACTGGTAATCGAGGCTAGTCCAAGAGATGCCTCGTATTTGATATTTTCTGTGCAGATACAAAGACCTTAAGATAGTTTTTCATCCTCTGTGTTCCTGTGATCTGGTTCCCAGGCCTCTAAACCTCATCGACACTCTGAGGGGAAAGCAGCTGGTCTGAGATTAAGAGCAGGAGGCTAAGGCGATACATCAAACAGCTGTCTGCTACAGGTGCTCTGAACCAGATAGAAACTCTGTCATCCTAGACGGGTCGTCATCTCTGTCTGGCCGGGATGATTACTTGCCACCGTAGATGCTCGACTGGGCTCTGGTTCTAAATAGATGGCACCATAGAATGTTCTGCTGCCAGATAGATGGCACCATAGAATGTTCTGCTACGAGATAGATGGCACCATAGCATGTTCTGCTACTAGATAGATGGCACCATAGAGTGTTCTGCTGCTAGATAGATGGCACCATAGAGCGTTCTGCTGCTAGATAGATGGCACCATAGAGTGTTCTGCTGCTAGATAGATGGCACCATAGAACGTTCTGCTGCTAGATAGATGGCACCATAGAGTGTTCTGCTGCTAGATAGATGGCACCATAGAGTGTTCTGCAGCTAGATAGATGGCACCATAAAATGTTCTGCTACTAGATAGATGGCACCATAGAACGTTCTGCTGCTAGATAGATGGCACCATAGAGTGTTCTGCTGCTAGATAGATGGCACCATAGAGTGTTCTGCTGCTAGATAGATGGCACCATAGAACGTTCTGCTGCTAGATAGATGGCACCATAGAGTGTTCTGCTGCTAGATAGATGGCACCATAGAGTGTTCTGCAGCTAGTTAGATGGCACCATAGAACATTCTGCAGCTAGATAGATGGCACCATATAACATTCTGCAGCTAGATAGATGGCACCATAGAACGTTCTGCTGCTAGATAGATGGCACCATAGAGTGTTCTGCTGCTAGATAGATGGCACCATAGAACGTTCTGCTGCTAGATAGATGGCACCATAGAGTGTTCTGCTGCTAGATAGATGGCACCATAGAGTGTTCTGCTGCTAGATAGATGGCACCATAGAGTGTTCTGCTGCTAGATAGATGGCACCATAAAATGTTCTGCTACTAGATAGATGGCACCATAGAGTGTTCTGCTGCTAGATAGATGGCACCATAGAGTGTTCTGCTGCTAGATAGATGGCACCATAGAGTGTTCTGCTGCTAGATAGATGGCACCATAGAGTGTTCTGCTGCTAGATAGATGGCACCATAGAACATTCTGCAGCTAGATAGATGGCACCATAAAATGTTCTGCTACTAGATAGATGGCACCATAGAGTGTTCTGCTGCTAGATAGATGGCACCATAGAGTGTTCTGCTGCTAGATAGATGGCACCATAGTGTTCTGCTGCTAGATAGATGGCACCATAGAGTGTTCTGCTGCTAGATAGATGGCACCATAGAGTGTTCTGCAGCTAGATAGATGGCACCATAGAACATTCTGCAGCTAGATAGATGGCACCATAGAGTGTTCTGCAGCACAGATTCTCTTAGCTCTCCCATCCAGTCATCTTCCTGACAGTAGGGCGCCTACGGAGAAGCAATCTATCTAGCTGCAGAATGTTCTATGGTGCCATCTATCTGGCAGCATATAACGTTCTGCAGCTAGATAGATTGCTTCTCCGTAGGCGCCCTACTGTCAGGAAGATGACTGGATGGGAGAGCTAAGAGAATCTGTGCTCTGGTCAAAAGTAGTGCACTCTATGGGGAATAGGTTGCCATTTGGGACAAAGCCTCACACTTTATCCAAGGCTTATATTCTGTTTCATTATATTCTTAGACTTTGTTCTTTGAGGGAATTGAAAGCCCAGTGTTTGGTAGGTGTTGGGGGTGCAAATCAAAACATGGTTAGTTGTGCTGCATGTTTTACCGAGGCATTTGTGGAGCTAACATTATGTTGGATAAACCCCCACTTGCAGCCAGACACAGTAGGGGACAAGACCATCTGCCTGGGAGCAAGGCAAGGCAGGAGAGGCAAATGTTTGCTCCACTAGCACCACTCTAATGAGCTATTTAACATAATGCCTATTGGCACTGTAAAGGAGGCCGCCATTGTAAAGTAGAATTCGGTCTGAATTTAACTGCCTTTTAAAATATGAAGGTCAAATCAACAACGACAGCAGAATGCCTGGTCGTCAACAACCAGTGAGTACTTCCAGTATGTCTGTCTGTATTCTCCAAGGACCAATTACTACAAAGGCACTAGAGGTCAACTCCACAGCCCAGCCCCTATTAGCACTGGATGTGTCCCAAATGGGACACTATTCCCTATATAGTGGACTACTTTTGACCATAGGCCCTATCAAATGTAGTGCACTATCAAGCAAATGGGGTGCCATTTGTGACATAATCATTATTTACTCTGATGGTCAATGCCAACTGAGGCAGTCTCACTTGGAAATCCCATATTCTGGATTACTGAATTGATTGAATACTTGAGTGAGGCTTTCTCAGTAAATAAGAGCAGAATAGCTAGTGGCTATATCTGACAGCCATACACTGTGGAGTACCACACCAATGCAGCCGGTTCCCAAACTGCAGTAAAGAAGAGCAATCTACTGTATATCGATGTTGTTTATCTCTCTCGCGTTCTCACACACCTCTCTCTCTCTCTCGCTCTCCCTCTCTGACTCTCTGCCTAATTTTCTCTCTCCCTCTCCCCTCTCTCTTTGACTCTCTGCCTAATTTTCTCTCTCCCTCTCCCCTCTCTCTTTGACTCTCTGACTCTCTCTCATTGCCTCATTTTCTCTCTCTTGCCCTCTCCCCTCTTTCTCTCTCTCTCGCTCTCCCTCTCTGTGACTCTCTCTCATCTCATTTTCTCTCTTGCTCTCTCTCTCTCTCTCTCGCTCTCTCTTTCTCCCTCTCTCTCTACCTTCTCTCTCGCTGTCTCTCTCTCTCTCTACCTTCTCTCTCGCTGTCTCTCTCTCTCTACCTTCTCTCTCGCTGTCTCTCTCTCTCTCTACCTTCTCTCTCGCTGTCTCTCTCTCTCTACCTTCTCTCTCGCTGTCTCTCTCTCTCTACCTTCTCTCTCGCTGTCTCTCTCTCTCTCTACCTTCTCTCTCGCTGTCTCTCTCTCTCTACCTTCTCTCTCGCTGTCTCTCTCTCTCTCTACCTTCTCTCTCGCTGTCTCTCTCTCTCTCTACCTTCTCTCTCGCTGTCTCTCTCTCTCTACCTTCTCTCTCGCTGTCTCTCTCTCTCTCTACCTTCTCTCTCGCTGTCTCTCTCTCTCTCTACCTTCTCTCTCTCTGTCTCTCTCTCTCTCTCTCTACCTTCTCTCTCGCTGTCTCTCTCTCTCTCTACCTTCTCTCTCGCTGTCTCTCTCTCATGCGATTTGTTGTTCCCATGGAAAGTGTATATTTTTCCTCAGACTGGGGCAATTGACCCTATTACACCCTATTCCCTACATAGTGCACTACTTTTGACCAGAGCACATGGACCCTGGTCAACAGTAGTGCATTTAATAGGGAATAGGGCTCCATTTGGGATGCAGGCACCGTGTTCACACAACTCTGGCTAGATTCACAGTGGAGAGACGTAGAGTAGAGAATTGGATTAGATTGTTGCAGATGCTGATTGGTTCTGCATTGTCATACCACCCCCCCACCCCCACCCCACCCCATCCCACATCTCACTGACTCTGCCTATAACATACCCAGCTGTACAAACAAATAATGCTTGAAACGTAAGCAATGTGCGTATGTAGTTCTTGGTAGATTCTGCTGAGCCAATAAATAATGTATGTTTCCAGTCAGAGCTAGGGGCTGGGCTTGACAGATCTGCACGTGGCCTTGGATTCATATTCATAAATACACAAAGGGAAACCATTCTTATTTATTAAAGACAGCTGGTGGCTTATATGTGACTGTCCAGACATTAAATCGTGGCCCACGATGACCACTTGTCTAGTCCTACACAAGGGGTTCCAAAATAGTTTTTTGGCTGTCCCCATAGCAGAACCCTTTTTGGTTCCAGGTAGAACTCTTTTGGGGTTCCATGTAGAATCCTCTGGGGAAAATGTTCTACATGGAACCCAATAGGGTTCTACATGGAACCCAATAGGGTTCTACATGGAACCAAAAGTTTTTTTACCTGGAACCAAAAAGGGTTCTTCAAAGAGTTCTCCTATGGGGACAACCCAATAACCCTTTGAGGTTCTAGATCGCACCTTTTTCTCTAATGGTGTTGTCATGGTGATGTTAGACATTTTCATCCTTCTTCCTGAACATGTTTCAGAGGACGTTTTTCAGAGCTTTGCGGTGATTTCTAATACAGGGTACAGTACTTATATAAAACCCAAAGTATTTTTTACAATAGACAATGTATGTTGTGCACAATTACAGTGAGACGCTTTAACTGGTTGTGAAATCGGGGCCAATGTCCTCCTTTTGAACACTGCACTTACACATTTTGACTTTAAACGTTTATGAATTATTGATATTCAAGAGACGTAAAACCAGTTATCTTCTAAAAACATGTCCTGCTGCCTTTTTCTACATAAGTGCACAGATATCCCCTGATTTCTCTCCAGATCCTGAAGTGGTCATTACAGTGAGTGGTCCCTTTAGAGTCATGGTTACCCTCTTTACTATCTCTCCATTTTGTTTGTTGCTTGTTTACCTGTATGATAATTACCCTTAAAAATAAAATAAAATAAAATGCTATCACAAATAATACAAAATTATAAAATGCAATATAAATTTATGTGGAAGAAATGTGCAATGTTTAAACTTACATATTGCAATTTCCTTTTTAGAGTTGATGTTTTGCATTTTGCATCTCCCTATAGTACTTTTCTGAGTGTCTGTGTTGGTATACAAATGAAACGATTATACATGTATTGATACTGTATTGTATCTCTTGATTTATCAATAGGGTTCCATTTGGATCTCAAATGGAACCCTATTCCCTTTGTAGTACACTACTTTTGACAGTTTGCCCTGGTTAAAAGTAGTGCATTTACGTAGGGCTATTTGGGATGCAATCTTTGTTTTGATGTGAAATTGAACCAGGAGGAGCTAGGAGTATCCTGACAGACTTTGCTTGTCCGCCTCCACTCTGATAGATAATCAGATGTTGAGGTTGTTAGTAAACTTCATGGGAGCTTCCCTGATGTGGATGTGATTCTTAAGTGCTTCTTGTAGAGCCCAGCCCCCCCTCACCCCCCGTGAATTTCCATGATGAATTGTTCATTGTTAACCAACGCGGTAATTCCCTTGATTAAATCGTATTTGTTGCTGATGTAAAACTGATCCCCTCTGATATATTAGCTGATGTATTCTCTTCAAAGCAGGTTCTCAGGTTGGTAGTGAACTTAGGAAAACGTAATCTACCATGGGATGAGACCACATCAGCTCCAGACAGTTCCTCCTGCCTATATCTGGACAGAGGCCCAAATCCTCGTCTCCTCCGCAATATTCTCCTAGCCATAAACATTCATTTCATTCATACAGTAAAGATCATACTTGTTTTAAGGTGTCACATCAGCCAAATAGGGGGATGCTTTATTGGCATAAAAGCTACAGCACAGCAGATCTCTGTGTATGCATTACTTGAACATGGTCCAAAACTTAAGTGCTACTGTGGTTATTGCCAGCTGTGCAAACTCACCACCACCTGTTCATTGTTAGCTCTCATATTTAAACATCCATCTGCAGCAGTAGAGGTAGAAGTCATTAGGCATTTGCCATCTTAAAACATCCATCTGCAGCAGTAGAAGGGATGAAGCAGTAGAGGTAGAAGTGTACAGTGGTAGAGAATGTCATATTTAAACATCCATCTATGAGTCCCAAATAAGCACCCTATTCCCTATTTAGTGCAATTAAACACCCATCTGCAGCAGTAGAGGTAGAAGTCATATTTAAACATCCATCTGCAGCAGTAGAGGTAGAAGTCATATTTAAACATCCATCTGCAGCAGTAGAGGTAGAAGTCATATTTAAACATCCATCTGCAGCAGTAGAGTAAACAACAACACAGTTATCTATCCAAAACAGAGATGTACAGTGGTTGATCCACTAAAAGTTCTGTGATTATGGTGGGACTTAGAGGTCATTTGTGGTTTAGTACGGTATCCTGCCTCACCACTTCATTGCTCCAGACTAGAGGTCGACTGATTATGATTTTTCAACACCGATACCGATTATTGGAGGACCCAAAAAAAAGCTGATACCGATTAAATAGGCCAATTTTTTATTTTTTATTTGTAGTAATGACAATTACAACAATACTGAATGAACACTTATTTTAACTTAATATAATACATCAATACAATCTATTTAGCCTCAAATAAATAATGAAACATGTTCAATTTGGTTTAAATAATGCAAAAACAAAGTGTTGGAGAAGAAAGTAAAAGTGCAATATGTGCCATGTAAGAAAGCTAACGTTTAAGTTCCTTGCTCAGAACATGAGAACATATGAAAGCTGGTGGTTCCTTTTAACACAAGTCTTCAATATTCCCAGGTAAGAAGTTTTGGGTTGTAGTTATTATAGGAATTATAGGACTATTTCTCCCTATACAATTTTTATTTAATTAACCTTTGACTATTGTATGTTCTTATAGGCACTTTAGTATTGCCAGTGTAACAGTATAGCTTCCGTCCCTCTCCTCGCCCCTACCTGGGCTCGAACCAGGAACACAACGACAACAGCCACCCTCGAAGCAGCGTTACCCATCGCTCCACAAAAGCCGCGGCCCTTGCAGAGCAAGGGGAACAACTACTCCCAAGTCTCAGAGCGAGTGACGTTTGAAACGCTATTAGCGCTCAGCCCGCTAACTAGCTAGCCATTTCACATCGGTTACACCAGCCTAATCTCGGGAGTTGATAGGCTTGAAGTCATAAACAGCGCAATGCTTGAAGCACAATGAAGAGCTGCTGGCAAAACGCACGAAAGTGCTGTTTGAATGAATGCTTACGAGCCTGCTGGTGCCTACCACCGCTCAGTCAGACTGCTCTATCAAATCATAGACTCTGTTATAACATAATTACACACATAAATACGAGCCTTAGGTCATTAATATGGTAGAATCCGGAAACTATCATCTCGAAAACAAGACGTTTATTCTTTCAGTGAAATACGGAACCGTTCCGTATTTTATCTAACGGGTTGCATCCATAAGTCTACATATTCCTGTTACATTGCACAACCTTCAATATTATGTCATAATTACGTAAAATTCTGGCAAATTAGGCAGCACAAACTGTTGCATATACACTGACTCTGCATGCAATTTCACCTGGTTAATATTGCCTGCTAACCTGGATTTATTTTATAATAACCTCTTTATATACTGGCCCACTGGGACCTACCATTAACCTCTTTATCTACTGGCCCACTGGGACCTACCATTAATCTCTTTATCTACTGGCCCACTGGGACCTACCATTAACCTCTTTATATACTGGCCCACTGGGACCTACCATTAACCTCTTTATATACTGGCCCACTGGGACCTACCATTAACCTCTTTATATACTGGCCCACTGGGACCTACCATTAACCTCTTTATATACTGGCCCACTGGGACCTACCATTAACCTCTTTATATACTGGCCCACTGGGACCTACCATTAACCTCTTTATATACTGGCCCACTGGGACCTACCATTAACCTCTTTATATACTGGCCCACTGGGACCTACCATTAACCTCTTTATATACTGGCCCACTGGGACCTACCATTAACCTCTTTATATACTGGCCCACTGGGACCTACCATTAACCTCTTTATCTACTGGCCCACTGGGACCTACCATTAACCTCTTTATCTACTGGCCCACTGGGACCTACCATTAACCTCTTTATCTACTGGCCCACTGGGACCTACCATTAATCTCTTTATATACTGGCCCACTGGGACCTACCTACCATTAACCTCTTTATATACTGGCCCACTGGGACCTACCATTAACCTCTTTATATACTGGCCCACTGGGACCTACCATTAACCTCTTTATATACTGGCCCACTGGGACCTACCATTAACCTCTTTATATACTGGCCCACTGGGACCTACCATTAACCTCTTTATATACTGGCCCACTGGGACCTACCTACCATTAACCTCTTTATATACTGGCCCACTGGGACCTACCATTAACCTCTTTATATACTGGCCCACTGGGACCTACCTACCATTAACCTCTTTATATACTGGCCCACTGGGACCTACCATTAACCTCTTTATATACTGGCCCACTGGGACATATCATTAACCTCTTTAGATACTGGCCCACTGGGACCTACCATTAACCTCTTTATATACTGGCCCACTGGGACCTACCATTAATCTCTTTATATACTGGCCCACTGGGACCTACCTACCATTAACCTCTTTATATACTGGCCCACTGGGACCTACCATTAACCTCTTTATATACTGGCCCACTGGGACCTACCATTAACCTCTTTATATACTGGCCCACCGGGACATATCATTAACCTCTTTAGATACTGGCCCACCGGGACATATCATTAACCTCTTTAGATACTGGCCCACTGGGACATGTCATTAACCTCTTTATATACTGGGACATATCATTAACCTCTTTATATACTGGCCCACCGGGACATGTCATTAACCTCTTTATATACTGGGACATATCATTAACCTCTTTACATACTGGCCCACTGGGATATGTTATTAACCTCTTTACATACTGGCCCACTGGGACATGTCATTAACCTCTTTATATACTGGCCCACTGGGACATGTCATTAACTCTGCAGCAACAGTAATTAACACTAGCTACAACATTGTCTCTACTCATCTGAGAGGGTGAGTGGACCTGGAAGAGCATTTCACATGAAACTCAATTTCTCTCCCTCTCTCTCCTTCACACACACACACACACACACACACACACACACACACACACACACACACACACACACACACACACACACACACACACACACACACACACACACACACTGCTTTAGTGTGTGAGGAGTGTTAAGACTAGCTCTACTTTCATTTCCCCCTCAGAAGCACACTGCCTGCTGTTCTTCTACCCACCTGAGACTTCCATTTGGATGAAAAATGAAACAAAGAGAAAGTCTATATTGACCACACTACCCACACAGGAGAACTCAGGAATGCATCCCAACTAGCATCCTATTCCCTATGTGGTGCACTACTTTTGACCAGAATATTATGGCCACTGTATAGGGAATAGGGTTCCATTTGGGAACTCCCACTCAGGTAAACAGAGATGCAAAGTAACAAACTCAGTGGGAGTGCTGATTCTACTTCCTGGTGTCTAGGCAGACGGGAGCTGATATTTTTCAATACACATTAAAAGCCTGACATACTGATAGAATGGTGGAAGAGATATGCGGTGTTCTCATTATTGCTCAGCACAACACAGGGACCAGTGTCTAATAGCAAGAAAAGAAGCGAGCTAAAGACGGTGCATTCAGGAAAGTATTTGGACTTATTTTCCCACATTTTGTTACGTTACAGACTTATTCTAAAATGGATTAGATTGCCCCCCCGTCGTCATCAATCTATACACAATACCGCATAATGACCAAGCAAAAACGGGGTTTTAGAAACTTTACCAAATGTATGAAAAAAATAACAACTGATATTACATTTACATAAGTATTCAGACCCTTTACTCAGTACTTTGTTGAAGCACCTTTGGAAGCGAGTACGGCCTCGAGTCTTCTTGGGTATGACGCTACAAGCTTGGCACACCTGCATTTGGGGAGTTTCTCCCCTTCTTCTCTGCAGATCCTCTCAAGCTCTGTCAGGTTGGATGGGGAGGGTCACTGCACAGATATTTTCAGGTCTCTCCAGAGATGTTCGATCGGATTCAAGTCCAGGCTCTGGCTGGGCCACTCAAGGACATTCAGAGACGTGTCCCGAAGCCACTTCTGCGTTATCTTGGCTGTGTGCTTAGGGTCGTTGCTCTGTTGGAAGGTGAACCTTCGCCCCAGTCTGAGGTCCTAAGCACTCTGGCGCAGGTTTTCATCAAGGATCTCTCTATATATCAACTCATCCCTGACCGCTGGCTACGTCCCTTCCGTCTTCAAGAGAGCGAGAGTTGCACCCCTTCTGAAAAAACCTACACTCGATCCCTCCGATGTCAACAACTACAGACCAGTATCCCTTCTTTCTTTTCTCTCCAAAACTCTTGAACGTGCCGTCCTTGGCCAGCTCTCCCGCTATCTCTCTCAGAATGACCTTCTTGATCCAAATCAGTCAGGTTTCAAGACTAGTCATTCAACTGAGACTGCTCTTCTCTGTATCACGGAGGCGCTCCGCACTGCTAAAGCTAACTCTCTCTCCTCTGCTCTCATCCTTCTAGACCTATCGGCTGCCTTCGATACTGTGAACCATCAGATCCTCCTCTCCACCCTCTCCGAGTTGGGCATCTCCGGCGCGGCCCACGCTTGGATTGCGTCCTACCTGACAGGTCGCTCCTACCAGGTGGCGTGGCGAGAATCTGTCTCCTCACCACGCGCTCTCACCACTGGCGTCCCCCAGGGCTCTGTTCTAGGCCCTCTCCTATTCTCGCTATACACCAAGTCACTTGGCTCTGTCATAACCTCACATGGTCTCTCCTATCATTGCTATGCAGACGACACACAATTAATCTTCTCCTTTCCCCTTCTGATGACCAGGTGGCGAATCGCATCTCTGCATGTCTGGCAGACATATCAGTGTGGATGACGGATCACCACCTCAAGCTGAACCTCGGCAAGACGGAGCTGCTCTTCCTCCCGGGGAAGGACTGCCCATTCCATGATCTCGCCATCACGGTTGACAACTCCATTGTGTCCTCCTCCCAGAGCGCTAAGAACCTTGGCGTGATCCTGGACAACACCCTGTCGTTCTCAACTAACATCAAGGCGGTGGCCCGTTCCTGTAGGTTCATGCTCTACAACATCCGCAGTGTACGACCCTGCCTCACACAGGAAGCGGCGCAGGTCCTAATCCAGGCACTTGTCATCTCCCGTCTGGATTACTGCAACTCGCTGTTGGCTGGGCTCCCTGCCTGTGCCATTAAACCCCTACAACTCATCCAGAACGCCGCAGCCCGTCTGGTGTTCAACCTTCCCAAGTTCTCTCACGTCACCCCGCTCCTCCGCTCTCTCCACTGGCTTTCAGTTGAAGCTCGCATTCGCTACAAGACCATGGTGCTTGCCTACGGAGCTGTGAGGGGAACGGCACCTCAGTACCTCCAGGCTCTGATCAGGCCCTACACCCAAACAAGGGCACTGCGTTCATCCACCTCTGGCCTGCTCGCCTCCCTACCACTGAGGAAGTAAAGTTCCCGCGCAGCCCAGTCAAAACTGTTCGCTGCTCTGGCCCCCCAATGGTGGAACAAACTCCCTCACGACGCCAGGACAGCGGAGTCAATCACCACCTTCCGGAGACACCTGAAACCCCACCTCTTTCAGGAATACCTAGGATAGGATAAAGTAATCCTTCTCACCCCCCCTCCCCCTTAAAAGATTTAGATGCACTATTGTAAAGTGGCTGTTCCACTGGATGTCTTAAGGTGAACGCACCAATTTGTAAGTCGCTCTGGATAAGAGCGTCTGCTAAATGACTTAAATGTAAATGTAAATGTATACTTTGCTCCGTTCATCTTTCCCTTGATCCTGACTGGTCTCCCAGTCCCTGCCGCTGAAAAACATCCCCACAGCATGATGCTGCCACCACCAAGCTTCACCATAGGGATGTTGCCAGATTTCCTCCATCTTGGTTTCATCAGACCATAGAATCTTGTTTTTCATGGTCTGTGAGTCCTTTAGGTGCCTTTTGGTAAACTCCAAGCGGGCTGTCATGTGCTCTTTACTGAAGAGTGGCTTCCGTCTGGCCACTCTACCATACCTGCCTGATTGGTGGAGTGCTGCAGAGATGGCTGTCCTTCTGGAAGATTCTCCCATCTCCACAGAGGAACTCTGAAGTTCTGTCAGCGTGACCATCGTGTGCTTGGTCACCTCCCTGACCAAGGCCCTTCTACCCTGATTGGTCAGTTTGGCCGGGCGGCCAGCTCTAGGAAGAATCTTGGTGGATCCAAACTTCTTCCATTTAAGAATGATGGAGGCCACTGTGTTCTTGTGGACCTTCAATGCTGCAGACATTTTTTGGCACCCTTCCACAGATCTGTGCCTCGACACCATCCTGTCTCGGAGCTCTACAAACAATTCCCTTAACCTCATGTCTTGGTTTTTGTTCTGACATGCACTGTCAACTGTGGGACCTTATATAGACAGGTGTGTGCCTTTCCAAACTATATCCAATCAATTGACTTTACCACAGGTGGACTTCCGGTTGGGACTCTAGCGGTGAAACACATTGATTATTTATTTGACCACTTTGTTTAATTCATGTTGGGGCTCTATCGCTGCCAGGAGAACTCCAGCGGGGAAACGCATTGATTATTTATTTGACCACTTTGTTTAATTTCCCAAGAGGCAACAATCAAAACGGATTGATTGAACCCCTATTCATGTCATGGCGGTTACCCCCATAATAGAGTAAAGACCTCCCATATATCATCACTCATCATTGCTGCTCAGTGGCAATTTTAGCGTGTAAATCTTGGTGTGGCAAAAAAATATAAGAAAGTTTTGATGCATGCAAGCAAAGCCACTACACAACACTAAATAATACATGAATTGCACTATAACGGTGACAAATGGTGCCCACAAACTGTTAGGGCCTACATAAAGCTGTCCCAACAGCAGAGCTTTCTTTTCAGCAGTGTGAATCCTTACCACCGCTACACCTGGCTATCAGTGGAGCCTTGTCTGGCAGCGACACAGTTCATTCAGCCTCATTTACTGCCTTTAAAAACAAAAACATAGCTGAAATGGCTGACTTGCTTAAACAAATGTGGTTTCTACTGACAACTGATATGTACGAACTAAGGCATAAGGGAACGACGAGCGGATAAGGGGCAATTAATGAACTAGGACGGACGTAGTCAATATAACTTTTGAAATGTACAGCGACAGAATTCAGAACATTGGCCATTCTTACAGTATTCTCCCTGTACACCAAGTCAGAACCGTAGGATAAGTAACAGGGGGCATATAAGCAGACAATAAAAGCTCTTACAATATTGAGTGAATACATTTCTCTAAAACAGGCTATAGGCTACATGTGCACCACCAGAACAGTAGGCTAAGTTACGAAGGGTAAAGGGACCAAAGTATTAGGGTGAGGCGCATGGGCTACTAACAGCTTACTACACAACATACAGTTTGTATTACTTTCTTAACTACAGTATACATATCTCTCTGGCATATTACATAATTTATGTAGCAGCATACAAGCATTTTTGGACTCACCTTGTTGTGCTCACTTGAACAGGAAGGTGGCGCGGCAGTCCTTGTTGGCAAATTTTGTCATCAAACTTTGTCATCAAAGTCTGGCATTCTCTGGATTTATGCTGCTTTCAAGACAACTGGGAACTCGGGGGGAAACAAGGTTGACTCATGATGTCAGTGATCTTCAGGTTGGAGATTCACGTTGGATTACCGTTCAATACGTATTTTCCCAGTCAAAGCTCATTTCTTCCCGACTTCCCAGTTATCTTGAACTCACTACAGTCTGAGATTTCCAAGTTCCGAGTTTCCAGTTGTTTTTAACGCGGCTGGATTGACAGCATGGACAGTGTATTCAACCTTTCTGGCCCATGGTGTTGCGAGTGAATGTTTATTCTTTTAAGCTTGGAAAAGAGACCCTTAAACCGAGACTTGGACCACACACCCTCTCCACTGAATAGCAAACTAGTGAGTGAAACCCTCTTAGGCCTCACTCCCTCCCCCCCCATCTGAGATATCTACTGCAGTCCTCATCCTCCACATACAACCCCCGTTCTGCCAGTCACATTCTGTTAAAGGTCCCCAAAGCACACACATCCCTGGGTCGCTCCTCTTTTCAGTTCGCTGCAGCTAACACTCAAACTGTTTATCTCCATCTCCTCATTCAAAGACTCAATCACGGACACACTTACCGACAGTTGTGGTTGCTTTGGGTGATGTATGGTTGTCTCTACCTTCTTGCCCTTTGTGCTGTTGTCTGTGCCCAATAATGTGTGTACCATGTTTTGTGCTGCTACCATGTTGTGCTGCTGCCATGTTGTTGTCATGTTGTGTTGCTACCATGCTGTTTTGTCATGTGTTGCTGCTTGCTATGTTGTTGTCTGAGGTCTCTCTTTATGTATTGTAGTGTTGTCTCTCATGTCATGATGTGTGTTTTGTCCTATATTTAATTTAATTTATTTGTATATTTAATCCCAGCCTCCGTCCCCGCAGGAGGCCTTTTTTCCTTTTAGTAGGCTGCTTTTGTAAATAAGAATTTGTTGTTAAATGACGTGCCTAGTTAAATAAACGTTAAATGAAGAAAGAAAATAGCTTTGCAGTTAGCCACTGATTCCTTCCAAACCACTCATTGTTGAATTTAGACTTCCAACTTGTTGTGTAATGTTTATGTCCAATGGCCGATGAGCATAGATACATTTTATCTATCATTTATCTTCATATGGCATGTGCTAAACAGAGTGGTTAGTTTAGTAAACAACCAAAGATTTCAAGACTAAAAGTGGTGAAAGTAGTAGCCTACAATAAGGAAAAACCTCCAGGTAAATATACACTTTATCTCGTCCTTGGCCTGTATCCTAATCTGACTGTGGTAGAGGTCATGTTGTTCTTCACATTACCGTCTCTGGTAAACACACACTACATCAAATTTTTTAAAACGGTCACACATATAAACACAATATCAAAAACAGAAAGTGTCCAGATAAAAATATGTTTTATAATTATTAGATGACACTTACCTGACACACTTGATGGCTCATATGAAGGAATTGCTATAACAACCCCCCAGCCACATCTAGCTAAGTGGATGGGTCACTATTGTTGTACACATGTTGATGAAATACAATAGATAGCCTTAATCATCCCCCAGACACACCTGGATAACTTGATGGGTCATGTAATCATCTGGCCAAGTGTTTTGTTTAGACATCTAGTCTTTGGTTTAAACATGTAGCTAGCTAGCTAAACAATGAAACGGCATAATCCCAACTCATACTACTACCAACCAATACAGACATTGTCATAGCATTAGCATGAATCTCCAGGTAGCTGGAACTAACCAACCAGGTTCAATGTTAGCTAGATAACATTGGGCTAGAACTAAGAATGCAAATGGTTTTCTAATTCGAATAATATTTCTACACAGATCATACACATAACGGTAGCTAGCGAGCCAGCAAGCTCATGTTTGGTAACTAGCGAACAGTACTCTTTAACTTGCAATGAAAACGACTTTCTGACAAAATTAGAAATATTTGAAAATGTAGCTAGACCCTTACCTGTATAGCAGGATGAACGCTTCACAGCAGACTGGAACCATTTAACTGTTTTGTTTGCAGCTACATCTGGCCAGCGTTGTGTCAAGTCACTCCGGTTCACACTGACCGTGGCGTGTGCAGAAAGTAGCCCATCACTTTTTCCAACTGATCTGTTGATAGTGCCTGCTAAATTCAGGGCATCAATGTCATTGAGAAAAGTAGCAGAACTTTTGTAGTTCTCGATGGCTAACGTTAAATCTTTCAAAAAAATTACACAGTAGAAAGGACTATCAACACATACTGAGCTGCTCACTTTATAAACAGAAGCATGCTACATGGCCGACCAATCCAAACTCATCTCCCGGCATGTCCAGCCCATTCATTATCTCAGTCAATCATGGCTAGCGGGAAGGTTCCTGACTTTTTCCATGGCTAAACCAACTAGGCTTGTTATTTAACTATTTTATTGGTATTTACGGATGGAAAACAAGTTTGTTATTACAGTTTTTTCCAACTGCTTACACACGTTTTCAAAACTGTCTCCTTTTCTTCAAAACTCTACACACAATTCCCAAAACTGCACACACAAAATGCAAAATGCCCCACATCTCATTCAAAATGTAACACTGCATTCAAAATGCCATAAACACATGTCAGAATGAAGCATTTGCATCAAATGGCAAACGCTGCTTTCATAATACTACATTTTTGGATATACCATGTAAACACTGTTGTTCTAAATCTAAAGCTCTTTGGTCTTTCATAGGCTTATATCTACATTTCAATACAATGTTCTACAGTGAAAGTAATCTGCTGAGAGGGGTAACAAGTACACTGTAAACACCAATGGAGGGGTAACAATTACACTGTAAACACCAATGGAGGGGTAACAAGTACACTGTTAACACCAATGGAGGGGTAACAAGTACACTGTAAACACCAATGGAGGGGTAACAAGTACACTGTAAACACCAATGCAATGTAGAAACAGAAAATATGTATTAGGCCAAACATTACTGTTGTATACAGTAGCATACAACAAAACCATAAACATATCACCAGTGTAAGCTACGCTTCAGCTCTTCTCCGACCTGGGTCTGGCCACAATACTTTGTCCACATCACAAGATATACTATAGCATACAGTAGCATACAACAAAACCATAAACATATGTAAACCAAAAGTATATTCTTTAGAATACAGTAAAGAACACAATTGTGTGTGTGGGGTCCCGGGGGGGCAGTCCAGGAATTGGTAGGGGGGGGGGGGGGAGAAGCGGTACGCGGGCATAGGGTTGGCGATCATACACTTTCCAGCACCAGGCTGAGAATAATTCCTCTATGGGATTTAGAAAAGGTGAATATGGGGGTAGGTACAAAACAACAAATTTTGGATGGGTGGCAAACCAGTTTTGGACCAGAACAGCCCGGTGAAAACTAATATTGTCCCATAAAACCACTAATCTAGCAGGCTCCTGATCTGGATCAGGGACAAGCATTGTGTAAATTGCATCCAGAAAAGTGAGCATATGGCCGGTGTTATACGGACCCAGTGTGGCATTGTGATGGAGGACCCCGTTTTGAGTGATGGCAGCACACATAGTTATATTACCCCCACGCTGTCCAGGGACATTGGTAAATGTCCTCTGTCCTATTACATTTCTTCTGCGGCGCCTGGTTTTGGTGAGGTTGAAGCCAACCTCATCCACATAAATAAATTAATGGCGAATTACATGGGCACCCAAGCTCCAATACTCTCTGTAACAGACAAAAGGATTATACAGATGAGTAAATATGGTATGTCTGAAGTACTGAAAGTAGTGTTGCATACATACCTCTACATAGTCATGTCGCATATTCTTGACTCTGTCAGAGTTTCTCTCAAATGGCACCTTGTAAAGTTGTTTCATCGTCACTCGGTGCCGTTGGGGGATGCGTTGTATGGTCGACAAGCTTACAGCATTGATGTTGTTAAATATGGTGTCATTATTCAAGATATGCTCTCTTATCTCCCGAATCCTAATTGCATTGTTGGCCAAAACCATATTTATAATTGCAGTCTCTTGTACATCTGTAAACAAGCGTCCTCATCCTCCATGATGTCTTTGCCTTTCCACTCTGTACCGAATTCAAACACAGTATGTGTTCAGCATAGGAACTGTAAACAATGTACAACAAAATGTAGTACAGCATGATAACCAACCCTCATTAATTCATTGCAGTGCAGTAAATGGATGGCTATAGTTGCATACCTGTTCTCATTTCTGAAGGTTCGAATTATGGACGCCACTGTAAATCGACTCAAATTGGGCTGAACTCTCAGTCCAGCTTCTCTCATGGTCAAACTGTGGTTGATCACATGATCAACAATTGTTGCCCTAATCTCATCAGAGATGGCTCTCCTTCCTTCTCTTCTTTGCCTTCGTCCTCTTCTTCCTCTTCCTCTCCTTCCTTCTCTTCTTGCTCTCTGTCCATTGTTGGCATCCATTGTTCAAAACAGGTAATCTGACCTTTGACATATTTATAGGCCTATACTACAGTAAAGCAGTGATTGGTAAGTGATCAGTTAAGCTATTAGTGTTTGCACATGTGAGGAGTGTGTGTGTGACCTGGTGAATAATTGTAGCATTTTGATTGGTTGTGTTTGGAAAAGGAAAGCAAGTCACTTCCTGTTAGATTTTTGTGTTTTAGGTAGAGAATTGCGTGTAGTGTTTTGAAAAAAGGGTTTTAGCTTTGCACTTTGAGTGAGAGGTTTCAAAAATTGTGTTACATGAAAAGATTTTGTGTGTAAGCAGTTGGAAAAAACTGTAAGACACGTGAAAGTTCAGATGTTCCAGAAGATTCACCTAGTTTCCTGAAACGAGTCACATATGACAAGGATTCAAAAGGATTTGCCAGTAGATTGTCGATTTGATTCATGATGATGAGTTAAGATTTCGAAAGTTTCCTTAAACGAGTCACATATGACAAGGATTAAAAAGGATTTGCCAGTAGATTGTCGATTTGATTCATGATGATGAGTTAAGATTTCGAAAGTTTCCTTAATAAACGAGTCACATATGACAAGGATTAAAAAGGATTTGCCAGTAGATTGTCGATTTGATTCATGATGATGACTGCCTTAGTACAAGCTAAGATTTTGAAAGTATGATGTTGACATGATCAGTCCAATCAAAGCTACAGTAGACAAAACGTTTTTTTAAATCACATTTTACTGCTTCCATCAGTTACTTGATGTGGAATATAGTTCCATGTAGTCATGGCTCTATGTAGTACTGTGGAATATAGTTCCATGTAGTCATGGCTCTATGTAGTACTGTGGAATATAGTTCCATGTAGTCATGGCTCTATGTAGTACTGTGGAATATAGTTCCATGTAGTCATGGCTCTATGTAGTACTGTGGAATAGAGTTCCATGTAGTCATGGCTCTATGTAGTACTGTGGAATAGAGTTCCATGTAGTCATGGCTCTATGTAGTACTGTGGAATATAGTTCCATGTAGTCATGGCTCTATGTAGTACTGTGGAATATAGTTCCATGTAGTCATGGCTCTATGTAGTACTGTGGAATATAGTTCCATGTAGTCATGGCTCTATGTAGTACTGTGGAATATAGTTCCATGTAGTCATGGCTCTATGTAGTACTGTGGAATAGTTCCAGTTCCATGTAGTTCATGGCTCTATGTAGTACTGTGGAATATAGTTCCATGTAGTCATGGCTCTATGTAGTACTGTGGAATATAGTTCCATGTAGTCATGGCTCTATGTAGTACTGTGGAATATAGTTCCATGTAGTCATGGCTCTATGTAGTACTGTGCGCCTGTCACGCCCTGACCTTAGATATCTCTGTTTTCTATATATTTTGGTTAGGTCAGGGTGTGACTAGGGTGGGTACTCTAGTGTTTTGTATGTCAAGGTTTTTTTGTATGTCTAGAGGTTTTGTATGTCTAGGGGTTTTTGTATGTCTATGTTGGCCTGATATGGTTCCCAATCAGAGACAGTTGTTTTGGGGATAATATTTAGGCAGCCCTTTTTCCCACTTTCTGGTGTGGGATCTTGTCTACAGTTAGGTGCCTGTGTGCACACTAGTAGCTTCACCTTTCGTTTGGTTGCTTGTTGTTTTGTTCAGTGAGTTTCAGTTTATTAAAATATGTGGAACTCTATTCACGCTGCGTCTTGGTCTCATCATTACGACGATCGTGACAGCGCCTCCCATAGTCTGTTCTGAACTTGGGGACTGTAAAGAGACCTCGTGGCATATCTTGTGGGGAATCTATGGGTGTCCGTGCTGTGCCCCAAGTAATTCAAACAGACAGGTGCATTCAACATGTCAATACCTCACATAAATACAGGTATAGATGAAGTCAATCTGAACTCCACTTTGAGCCAAGAGAGATTGACATGCATATTATTAATATTAGCTCTCTGTGTACAGCCAAGGGCCAGCCGTGCTGCACTGTTCTGAGGCAATTGCAACTTTCCTTTTTTTGTGGCACCTGACCACATGACTGAACAGTAGTCAAGGTGCGACAAAACTAGGGCCTGTAGGTCCTGCCTTGTTGACAGTGTTGTTAAGAAGGTAAAAACTAGGGCCTGTAGGACCTGCCTTGTTGACAGTGCAGTTAAGAAGGTAGAGCAGCGCTTTATTATGGACAGACTTCTCCCCATTTTAGCTACTGTTGTATCAATATGTTTTGACCATGACAGTTTAAAATCCAGGGTTACTGCAAGCAGTTTAGTCATCTCAACTTGCTGATTTTCCACATTATTTATTACAAGATTTAGTTGAGGTTTAGGGTTTAGTGAATGATTTGTCCCAAATACAATGCTTTTAGTTTTAGAAATATTTAGAACTAACTTATTCCTTGCCACCCACTCTGAAACTAACTGCAACTCTTTGTTAAGTGTTGTAGTCATTTCAGCCACTGTAGTAGCTGACATGTATAGAGATGAGTCATCCACATACATAGACACTCTGGATTAACTCAAAGCCAGTGGCATGTCATTAGTAAAGATGGAATAAAGTAAAGGGCCTAGACAGCTTCCCTGGGGAATTTACTGATTCTACCTGGATTATGTTGGAAAGGCTTCCATTAAAAGAACACCCTCTGTGTTCTGTTAGACAGGTAACTCTTTATCCACGCATCATTTTATCTGTGGCCAATGACCTTGAGCCTTCTTGCATGGTCACTTCTTATGTAAATATATGGCAGCACCCAAGGGGCTTGAATTTTTGAGCTCTCCCCGTAGATTTCGCAGTGACGTAGTGTCCCCATGAGTGACAGAACACTGAGCCAATCACAGCGCAACTAGAGAACATTTTCAACCCATACGCTCTGTATTTACTGCTGGCTGCCCCACCACCACAGGAAGCACTGAGCTAGGCTGAAACACCTGCCTGTTGGAGCTGCCTTTTACTCAAGAAAGACCACGTTTGTATGCGGCTTTATTAACTCAATTATACATTTTTGTTCACATTGTTTGCAAACTCATATGTGACATATATTAATGCCAAAATAACATGCAAAACAGGCAGCTCAACAGGTGGGGCTCAAAACACCTGCCCTAAAGTTAGAGCGTTGGGCCAGTATCTTAAATGATTATGTTGATATCCCTCCAAAGCAGATTGGGTGGATCTGCCGATGCAAGAGACAACAACAACAAGTAAACATGCCTATATTAACAGTTGTAGGATTTGGATTTTCTTTAATCCTGCAAATATACACTACGGCTACGTCCCAAATGTTATCCTATTCTTTATATAGCGCACTGCTTTTACAGTTCCCGATGTAGTGCACTATATAGGGAATAAGGTGCCATTACAGACACGGCCTTAATGTTTGACTGAGCATTCACCTTGAGTCTGAGAGGAGTGTAGCAGTATCTGTTCTGAAGCAAGATGGTTTGTTTTCACCTGATTAAATATATGTTTGAAATGGCACCCTATTCCCTATATAGTGCCCTGTTGAAAGGTTGTGCACTATATAGAGATATAGACTATATAGAGATATAGAGCTATAGACTATACAGAGATATAGACTATACAGAGATATAGACTATATAGAGATATAGACTATACAGAGATATAGACTATATAGAGATATTCCCTCCTGAAAAACCTGGGAATTGTGGGAAAGTTAACACAATTTTTGAAACCGTATCGATTGAGCATTCACACGCACACACAGACACACACACACACACAGACACACACACACACACACACATAGAGAGAGAGAGAGAGAGAGAGAGAGAGAGAGAGAGCGAGAGAGAGAGAGCAAGAGAGAGAGCGAGAGAGAGAGAGAGAGAGAGAGAGAGAGAGAGAGCGAGCGAGAGAGAGAGAGAGAGAGAGAGAGAGAGAGAGAGAGAGAGAGAGAGAGAGAGAGAGAGAGAGAGAGAGCGAGAGCGAGAGCGAGAGAGAGCGAGAGAGAGAGCGAGGGAGAGAGAGAGAGAGAGAGACGTTCCACTGTAATAGTGAAGGTGTAAACCTGGCAGTAGAAAATCTTAACAGTATATTTGACCTCTCAGCTTCCCTATCAAATCTAAAAATCTCAAATAGAAAACCGAAGAAAATTAACAATAATGACAAATGGTTTGATGAAGAATGCAAAAATCTAAGAAAGAAATTGAGAAACCTGTCCAACCAAAAACATAGAGACCCGGAAAACCTGAGTCTACGCCTTCACTATGGTGAATCACTAAAACAATACAGAAATACACTACGGAAAAAGAAGGAACAGCATGTCAGAAATCAGCTCAATGCAATTGAAGAATCCATAGACTCTAACCACTTCTGGGAAAATTGGAAAACACTAAACAAACAACAACACGAAGAATTATCTATCCAAAATGGAGATGTATGGGTAAACCACTTCTCCAATCTTTTTGGTTCTATAACAAAGAACAAAGAGCAAAAACATATACATGATCAAATACAGATCTTAGAATCAACTATTAAAGACTACCAGAACCCACTGGATTTTCCAATTACATTGAATGAGTTACAGGACAAAATAAAAACCCTTCAACCCTGATTAAAAAAAAGGCCTGTGGTGTCGATGGTATCCTCAATGAAATGATCAAATATACAGACAACAAATTCCAATTGGCTATACTAAAACTCTTTAACATCATACTTAGCTCTGGCATCTTCCCCAATATTTGGAACCAAGGACTGATCACCCCAATCCACAAAAGTGGAGACAAATTTGACCCCAATAACTACCGTGGAATATGTGTCAACAGTAACCTTGGGAAAATCCTGTGAATTATTATTAACAGCAGACTCGTACATTTCCTCAATGAAAACAATGTACTGAGCAAATGTCAAATTGGCTTTTTACCAAATTACCGTACAACAGACCATGTATTCACCCTGCACACCCTAATTGACAACCAAACAAACCAAAACAAAGGCAAAGTCTTCTCATGCTTTGTTGATTTAAAAAAAGCCTTCGACTCAATCTGGCATGAGGGTCTGCTATACAAACTGATGGAAAGTGGTGTTGGGGGTAAAACATACGACATTATAAAATCCATGTACACAAACAACAAGTGTGCGGTTAAAATTGGCAAAAAAACACACACATTTCTTCACACAGGGTCGTGGGGTTAGACAGGGATGCAGCTTAAGCCCCACCCTCTTCAACATATATATCAACGAATTGGCGCGGGCACTAGAAAAGTCTGCAGCACCCGGCCTCCCCCTGCTAGAATCCGAAGTCAAATGTCTGCTGTTTGCTGATGATCTGGTGCTTCTGTCACCAACCAAGGAGGGCCTACAGCAGCACCTAGATCTTATGCACAGATTCTGTCAGACCTGGGCCCTGACAGTAAATCTCAGTAAGACCAAAATAATGGTGTTCCAAAAAAGGTCCAGTCACCAGGACCACAAATACAAATTCCATCTAGACACTGTTGCCCTAGAGCACACAAAAAAAACTATACATACCTTGGCCTAAACATCAGCGCCACAGGTAACTTCCACAAAGCTGTGAACGATCTGAGAGACAAGGCAAGAAGGGCATTCTATGCCATCAAAAGAAACATACATTTCAACATACCAATTAGGATTTGGCTAAAAATACTTGAATCAGTCATAGAGACCATTGCCCTTTATGGTTGTGAGGTCTGGGGTCCGCTCACCAACCAAGACTTCACATGGGACAAACACCAAAAATGGGACAAACACCAAATTGAGACTCTGCACGCAGAATTCTGCAAAAATATCCTCCGTGTACAACGTAAAACACCAAATAATGCATGCAGAGCAGAATTAGGCCGATACCCACTAATTATCAAAATCCAGAAAAGAGCCGTTAAATTCTACAACCACCTAAAAGGAAGCGATTCACAAACCTTCCATAACAAAGCCATCACCTACAGAGAGATGAACCTGGAGAAGAGTCGCCTAAGCAAGCTGGTCCTGGGGCTCTGTTCACAAACACAAACACACCCTACAGAGCCCCAGGACAACAGCACAATTAGACCCAACCAAATCATGAGAAAACAAAAAGATAATTACTTAACACATTGGAAAGAATTAACAAAAAAACAGAGCAAACTAGAATGCTATTTGGCCCTACACAGAGAGTACACAGCGGCAGAATACCTGACCACTGTGACTGACCCAAAATTAAGGAAAGCTTTGACTATGTACAGACTCAGTGAGCATAGCCTTGCTATTGAGAAAGGCCGCCGTAGGCAGACATGGCTCTCAAGAGAAGACAGGCTATGTGCTCACTGCCCACAAAATGAGGTGGAAACTGAGCTGCACTTCCTAGCCTCCTGCCCAATGTATGACCATATTAGAGAGACATATTTCCCCAGATTACACAGATCCACAAAGAATTCGAAAACAAATCCAATTTTGAAAAACTCCCATATCTTTTGGGTGAAATTCCACAGTGTGCCATCACAGCAGCAAGATTTGTGACCTGTTGCCACGAGAAAAGGGCAACCAGTGAAGAACAAACACCATTGTAAATACAACCCATATTTATGCTTATTCATTTTATCTTGTGTCCTTTAACTATTTGTACATTGTATATATATATATATAATATGACATTTGTAATGTCTTTACTGTTTTGAAACTTCTGTATGTGTAATGTTTACTGTTAATTTTAGTTGTTTTTCACTTTATATATTCACTTTGTATGTTGTCTACCTCACTTGCTTTGGCAATGTTAACACATGTTTCCCATGCCAATAAAGCCCTTGAATTGAATTGAATTGAGAGAGCGAGAGAGAGAGCGAGAGAGAGAGCGAGAGAGAGAGAGAGAGAGGGAGAGAGAGAGAGCGAGAGAGAGAGAGAGAGAGAGAGAGAGAGAGAGAGAGAGAGAGAGAGAGAGAAAGCGAGAGAGAGAGAGAGCGAGAGAGAGAGAGACCTTTGCAAAACAAGCTGAATCAATCAAATGTATTTATAAAGCCCTTTTCACATCAGCCGATGTCACAAAGTGCTGTACAGAAACCCAGCCTAAAACCCCAAACATCAAGCAATGTACATGTAGAAGCACGGTGGCTAGGAAAACTCCTTATAAAGGCAGGAACCTAGGAAGAAACCTAGAGAGGAACCAGGCTCTGGTTCCTGAAAGTATATATATTTTTTAACTAGAATGATATAAAATGCATTGAATGAACACATGTATAATGCAAGAATTTGTAATGGTACAAATTTGTTGGTTTGTTGATTTGATATGTTGCAAAGGAAGTCCTTTTCTCCTCCCTGACACACCAGACTAGTCATCTTGAGTCATCGTCTCTTATGGAGCACGTCAACACAGTATGTTCCACTTCAGTGCTATAGATTATTAAACAAGGTTATGTCCCAAATAGCACCCCTATTCCCTATATAGTAGTGCACTACTTTTTGACCCGGCTACTACTTCTTTGGGACTAAATAGGGAATAGGGTGGTATTTGGGACACAGTCTAAGTGAGAGATGTATCCTGTTGCCTGCTTTTGGCTTTTATTGCATCATCTGTTGCTACTTTGCTGCCCAGTGAATTAACATAACCACACCGAATGGAATTCTAATACTCCAAGTAGAACTAAGCTTCAAATTGCATCTGTTGCTACTTGCTGCTCTCCGTAAATACAGGAGTCAATTACCATGTAGGGGAGGTATGTTGAAACAAAGCATTTGTTTTGCTTCAGAAGAACTGTGTTTAGAGTAATCAAACTGCCCGACGTGATGTAGTCAGACCCTGCGGTCCAGGCATCCAATTTATTTTTTGTGCTTCTCTCTTGTAAATCAAAGTGAAGAGACTCTGTGTCTCTGTGTTCTAACAAGCCCTCTTCAGCCCTAGCATGTATATGGTTTTAATGTGACCTTTATTTAAACTAGGCAAGCCAGTTAAGAACAAATTCTTATTTTACAATGACTCAAGACCCCAGCCAAACCCAGACGACGCTGGGCCAATTGTGCACCGCCCTGTGGGACTCCCAATCACGGCCAGATGTGATACAGCCTGGATTCAAACCAGGGACTGTAGTGTCGCCTCTTGCACTGAGATGCAGTGCCTTAGACCGCTGCACCACTCGGGAGTACATGAGTATGCTAGTTACAGCAATTTGCATCCTCCTTCATGTTGGCTTGAGTTATATAACCTGTTCCTGCAATATGCTGATTCAAACGTCTCCTGTTCCCAGTGTCTCTACTTAATTGCTTCTGCAAAGCCTTTTATCAGCGTCCCCTCTAACGTTGTGTGAAATCACTCTAGATGATCATGGCACGTGTTTTCAGAGCACTCAGATTAGTGAGTGTTTCTACTGTAGGTGTGTTTATGTTAAATGGGTGGTGGTGGTGTGATGCTGAGGTAAAAGCTACTGTCACGTTCTGACCTTTATTTCTGTTGTTTTTGTCATTATTTAGTATGGTCAGGGCGTGAGTTGGGGTGGGCAGTCTATGTTTGTTTTTCTATGATTTTGGGATTTCTAGGTTTCGGCCTAGTATGGTTCTCAATCAGAGGCAGGTGTCATTAGTTGTCTCTGATTGAGAATCATACTTAGGTAGCCTGGGTTTCACTGTTTGTTTGTGGGTGATTGTCTATGTTGATTGCTTGTTTTCAGTACAGTTCTCATTAGCTTCACGGTTATTATTTAGTTTTTTGTATAGTGTGTCAGTGTTCAGTGTTTTCTTTATTTGAAATTCATGATGAACACATACCACGCAGGCATTTTGGTCCTCCGATCCTTCTCGCCTCTCCTCTACAGATGAAGAGGAGGACGACCGTGACAGCTACACCCTCCTCCGTTGTAAAACGACTTAATGATATACTCCCTGTGTCTACTTCCTATTTCTGTAGACAACTTCATGCCCTACGTATCCTCCTGGGTTCCTTCTTGAGAATTGATGTTCAGAAATCACTTGTGTACTTCTTCATAAAATACAGTATATGAGGAATTGAGTAAGTATGACTTAATGAAATCAAGTTAGTGTGACTTAATCTAATCAATTTAGTAGGACTTCATCTAATCAATTTAGTAGGGCTTAATCTAATCAATTTAGTAGGACTTCATCTAATCAATTTAGTAGGGCTTAATCTAATCAATTTAGTAGGGCTTAATCTAATCAATTTAGTAGGGCTTAATCTAATCAATTTAGTAGGGCTTAATCTAATCAATTTAGTAGGGCTTAATCTAATCAATTTAGTAGGACTTCATCTAATCAATTTAGTAGGGCTTAATCTAATCAATTTAGTAGGGCTTAATCTAATCAATTTAGTAGGGCTTAATCTAATCAATTTAGTAGGGCTTAATCTAATCAATTTAGTAGGGCTTAATCTAATCAATTTAGTAGGGCTTAATCTAATCAATTTAGTAGGGCTTAATCTAATCAATTTAGTAGGGCTTAATCTAATCAATTTAGTAGGGCTTAATCTAATCAATTTAGTAGGACTTCATCTAATCAATTTAGTAGGGCTTAATCTAATCAATTTAGTAGGGCTTAATCTAATCAATTTAGTAGGGCTTAATGGTATCAAGTTAGTGTGACAATGTAATCAAGTTAATATGACATCTGCTCATGTTTAAGATAGCATTACTCAGTTCATTTAGTGACTTAGATGGTTACATTTTACAGTGTAATTCTTCATGAAATATACCCCTGTCTCTTTATTTCAATTCATTGTACCGCAGGTCATGTTCTCTCTCCTTCCATCTGTTACTCCACAATTCGGCTCAGTATAAACGTTCTCAGCGCTGTGAGAAGCGCTCTCCAAATGTCCTTTTGAAGTTCCCCAATCTAAATGACTCAGGCATTTGACTTTGATACGCAATTGAGGGGTGACACGTGATTTGCTGTCATTGCTAATTTATTTGCGGATGTGTTTGTTGACGTATCGAGGTATTAAAAGCTGTTTGTTTTAATGTCGGGTGAAACGGAGTACACAACTCTATGGAATATTAAATTATCCTGGTGGCCTTAAATCTCTCTGGAAGTTAATTCATTCATTCAAAACAAACAAATAAAATGTTCTACTTTCCCGCGCATAAGTGAGGCTTGATTGTTTTTAATTGAACAAATGTTTTTCATTTAGCAAAAAACCAATAACAATTTCCACATCTGAAGGTACAGTATCGTCCTTTTATTTCTAGAGCAATAACTAATGCCAGAGCTCGGAGCTGAGTTGACATTTCATCTACTTGCACGAAGACAACAACAGCAGCCGTGTACATCGTGCCAGTGTGGGAATGGGAAATAGAGAGAGGGATGGGGGGGCTGAGGAGAGAGGAGAGCTGAGGTGGGGAGGCGGGGTTTATCTGGACCCTCACTGTGACTAGAGAGAGAGATCAATCCATCCAGGCGCCTGCTTTCCAGCCGTTCATTTTCTCCCATCCCATCCTCCCTTGCTTTCGTATGAAAAATCCTCCATCGGGTGGACAGAAGATTGAAAACACCCAGCGCTCTGCAGCCAAGCTTGTCATCAAGGTCTTCCAATGCTGCTTTTCAATGAATGCAGACATAAAAGACAAATGTTCTCTGTTTCTAGTTACTGTGTCTGTTGTTATTTTGGAGATGGTGGTGGCACCACACCACACACACACACATACTATTGACGTCACCAAGTGGCAGTTTCTGGCCAGACAGACAGTTCTGGAGCCAAGTCCCTGAACAGCCGGTAGTGTCAATTCTCCAATGCTATGCCTTTGAATGTGTCCTCTACCACCAAAGTAAGGATGATGCATGATGATATACATTAAAGATTCCTATAGAGATAGCACTTGCAAGTGTGTTTGTAAAAGTAAAGCGAACACATTGAGTACCACAATATGAGTCCTAATACCCATAAAACCTAGTGGTAAAAACCTGGAAATGGTTCCAATCGTTTTTTTCACCATTCATTTTTATGTCTGGGATTTTAGAACTTCATATTACAAGGTTTGTGTTTCGTGTAGGCTTCCCCCGGCATGACGTTTTAATTGGCCGGTCAAATCTCTCTCAGACAAGGTACCTTTTATCAATATATTCACCTGTAATTACTCCCATAAAAATGAAATGCTAATGTGGCTACCATACAGAACTATTCATCTTGTCGTAAGCGTTGACGTCATCCCTCAAGGCGCGTTTCTCAATGCAAACTCATCGACAAGTAGCAAGTAATCTAGCAAGTAGATATTATAGCCGTTGTAGTTTATTGTGTAAATAATTGATATTGTGTATTTCTTGTGTGTATTCTTGTTTAGCATTTTTCAAATAACCTAGCTAGCTACATTAACATTTTTTAGCAAGTAGATATTGCCCCATATGTATGTATGTATCTATATATATATATGTATAATTCATTTCTACTTAGATTTGTGTGTATTGGGCATATGTCATGTAATTTGTGAGATATTACTTTTTAGATATTACTGTACTGTCGGAGCTGGAAACACAAGCATTTCGCTACACACACAATAACATCTGCTAATCACGTGTATGTGATTTTTGATTTGGTAGGACTTGCGTGCTCAATATTTTCCCCGTACAAAACACAGAAACGGTTTTGTCCCACGAGTGCATCTGTTGTACATGACTAATCAAATGACCTGTTAAGTCAGTGAAATGTCAACAGGGATGAATTATGCTAGCCCAAGGCTAGTACTTTTCAGACGGGGCTAGTAGACAATGTGCCAAACTAGCCTGACACATCAGTGAAATGTTGCCTTTAAAAACATTGCATGCTACAGATTTAGGACCTGAATGTAGAAATCGGAAGTCTGCTGGCCAGTGTGCAGAATCCTTATGTTCTGTCCCTGCGTGCCAGTGTGCAGAATCCTTATGTTCTGTCCCTGCGTGCCACAACACACCCCTGGGGGGGGGCTCTCATCATAACACCACACACCCCTGGGGGGGGGGCTCTCTTCATAACACCACACACCCCTGGGGGCTCTCTTCATAACACCACACACCCCTGGGGGCTCTCTTCATAACACCACACACCCCTGGGGGCTCATCTTCATAACACCACACACCCCCGGGGCTCTCTTCATAACACCACACACCCCTGGGGGGGCTCTCTTCATAACACAACACACCCCTGGGGAGGGGCTCTCTTCATAACACCACACACCCCTGGGGGCTCTCTTCATAACACAACACACCCCTGGGGGGCTCTCTTCATAACACCACACACCCCTGGGGGCTCTCTTCATAACACCACACACCCCTGGGGGACTCTCTTCATAACACCACACACCCCTGGGGGGGCTCTCTTCATAACACCACACACCCCTGGGGGGGCTCTTCATAACACCACACACCCCTGGGGGGGGGGGGCTCTCTTCATAACACAACACACCCCTGGGGGGGCTCTCTTCATAACACCACACACCCCTGGGGGACTCTCTTCATAACACCACACACCCCTGGGGGACTCTCTTCATAACACCACACACCCCTGGGGGGGCTCTCTTCATAACACCACACACCCCTGGGGGGACTCTCTTCATAACACCACACACCCCTGGGGGAGGCTCTCTTCATAACACCACACACCCCTGGGGGGGGGGGACTCTCTTCATAACACCACACACCCCAGGGGGGGGGGGCTCTCTTCATAACACCACACACCCCTGGGGGGGGGGGGACTCTGCCCCTTTCAGATGATCAATGACCTCACGGCGGAGGGTTTCATCTTTCCTCTTGATAATTAGATTCAGAAGTACAGTCTGTATAGCTCATCGCAGTACTCTTCACCTCTTCGGGCAAATAGTATCCTAGACTAGTTCTAGTTGAACATTCCAGATCATTTCTCCATCCCCGTAGAAATGTCCCGTCCACATAGTAGGATTTTATATGTCCCGTTAGACTAAAGCCCAGTCTATTTTACTGTTACTATAGTCGAGTCTGTTGGTTATGGTATTTTAATACAAAAATGTACAATCTTAGTGATCAATTTCTCTAGCTGGTAAAAGTAGCTGTTTTTCAGATGGGTGGACCGGAAACGCAGACACTCGGGTCTGTAGCCGCCATTTTCCGGTGGGAGAGAGGTCCTCTATTTACTAGATAAGGAAGCTCATCCACCATGACAGAAGAGGAAGATCCAGACTGTTGATTGGGAAACAAGAACAAACAATGAGGCATGAGGATTGATATTGAGGGACCACTTGTCACATTTTCCAAGGAGGGTTTGTGTTGTGATAATGCATTTTCCAAGGAGGGTTTGTGTTATGATAATGCATTTTCCAAGGAGGGTTTGTGTTATGGTAATGCATTTTCCAATGAAGGTTTGTGTTATGATAATGCATTTTCCAAGGAAGGTCTGTGTTATGATAATGCATTTTTCTGCCCAGATAAAGATGTTGATACGGCATTAAAAAAAAAACATCCCAGCAACTGATAAAATGTCTCTGTTTTCCAGTCCAACAGGAATGCATCCCTCAGGACATCCTGTGCCGATGTGATCCGAGCGCGAGCATCTCGTCATTGAGACGACAGCAGATCGAGCCTTTAGACGGACAGGTCAGTAGACGGACAGGTCTGTAGACGGACAGGTCAGTAAACGCATCAAATATGATTCAATATCGTGTAAAACATTGAATTTGTATCGAAATTCGTACTTTATGTCCCCTTTTCCCCTGTTTTAGACACCAGGCGTGACATGCGGAGCACCAGGCTCACCCCACGAGAAGCAATGCATGATCCACACCACCCTCAAGCCAGGAGATCTGTTGGAAGTCATGTACTCTCTCACTCTGGGGGGGGTAAGACATCATTTAAACATCATAGATGTAAATTCCGACTGTGCTCATGATAAAATGCCATGTGAATGAAACTGAGGAGATGCACTCAGACCAGCCTTTGTAATTGAACTTACGTTTTAACAGCGTTACTTTAGTTGGCTGCTTTGAGCAAAACTTGTATGGTGTATATAACCTATTCTGGAAGCCGTGTGTGTGTGTGTGTGTGTGTGTGTGTGTGTGTGTGTGTGTGTGTGTGTGTGTGTGTGTGTGTGTGTGTGTGTGTGTGTGTGTGTGTGTGTGTGTGTGTGTGTGTGTGTGTGTGTGTGTGTGTGTGTGTGTGTGTGTGTGTAATATTTTTGGACCATTGGCTTGCCTGAAAACAGGAGGGGCAATAATGAGTCTGCCAGAGGTCGTCACACTGCATGGGGATGGAGGCTTTGGGGAAATGGGGGGATACCTAGTCAGTTGTAAAGGGGGATACCTAGTCAGTTGTAAAGGGGGATACCTAGTCAGTTGTAAAGGGGATACCTAGTCAGTTGTAAAGGGGGATACCTAGTCAGTTGTAAAGGGGGATACCTAGTCAGTTGTAAAGGGGGATACCTAGTCAGTTGTAAAGGGGGATACCTAGTCAGTTGTACAAAGGGGATACCTAGTCAGTTGTAAAGGGGGATACCTAGTCAGTTGTAAAGGGGATACCTAGTCAGTTGTAAAAGGGGATACCTAGTCAGTTGTAAAGGGGGATACCTAGTCAGTTGTAAAGGGGGATACCTAGTCAGTTGTAAAAGGGGATACCTAGTCAGTTGTAAAGGGGGATACCTAGTCAGTTGTAAAAGGGGATACCTAGTCAGTTGTAAAAGGGGATACCTAGTCAGTTGTAAAGGGGGATACCTAGTCAGTTGTAAAGGGGGATACCTAGTCAGTTGTACAGCTGAATGCCTTCAACTGAAATGTGTCTTCCACATTTAAACCAACCCCTCTGGGGGGGGGGTCTGCCTTAATCCACGTCCACGTCCACGTCTTCGGCACCCGGGGAACGGTGGGTTAACTGCCTTGCTCAGCGGCAGAACGACTTGATGTTCGACACAACAAAGAAGCATGTCCCTCCCAGTAATGTGGAGCTGACCTTGGACTTGGTGCCGGTAAAGTGCCATTTTTCCATAAACTTTTAATTGATAACCTGCGATTTTATCACTTGACATATCAATCATATATTGGGAAAGATCCTATAGATCCAGACTGTGTGAATGCATGTACCACTCTGAATGAATAAATACGGTGTCTTTGAAGTTTTGTCTCTGGTCATGAAACTACAGTACAGGCTGGATGTCGAAACTAAGTCCATTCTGAATGTCAATAGATTGTTTGATTCATTCTCAACAATGACCACATTCTAGAACTTATTTACATCTCATCTAAGTCTGGTATCCGGGGTAACCTGGTTAATGATTTATATAATTGATGAAGTGGCTCTTTCCTTGTAGAATGTTGACAGCAGTATAGAACACATTGTCCTGCTAAGATGCTCAAACTTAACTCAATAGCTACACTAAGCTTTATCCCTCATGCTGGCCCTGACCAAACTGGTAAGTTACCCCTTACCACGTGGCCAGACTTCTAGTGGTCATCTCCACATGGCCAGACTGATAGGGGTCTTCTCCACATTGCCAGACTGAAAGGGGTCTTCTCCACATGGCCAGACTGATAGGGTTCTTCTCCACATGGCCAGACTTCTAGTGGTCATCTTCACATGGCCAGACTTCGAGTGGTCATTTCCACATGGCCAGATTTCTAGTGGTCATCTCCACATGTCCAGACTTCTAGTTGTCATTTCCACATGGCCAGACTTCGAGTGGTCTTCTCCACATGGCCAGACTTCGAGTGGTCTTCTCCACATGGCCAGACTTCTAGTGGTAATCTGCACATGGCCAGACTTCGAGTGGTCTTCTCCACATGGCCAGACTTCTAGTGGTCTTCTCCACATGGCCAGACTTCGAGTGGTCTTCTCCACATGGCCAGACTTCGAGTGGTCATCTCCACATGGCCAGACTTCGAGTGGTCTTCTCCACATGGCCAGACTTCGAGTGGTCATCTCCACATGGCCAGACTTCGAGTGGTCTTCTCCACATGGCCAGACTTCGAGTGGTCATCTCCACATGGCCAGACTTCGAGTGGTCATCTCCACATGGCCAGACTTCGAGTGGTCTTCTCCACATGGCCAGACTTCGAGTGGTCTTCTTCCCTTTTAATGCTCTGATGCTCATTCTTGAAAAATGCAAAAAGGTCTGAAAAAGACACAAGTCGACATAATGTACAAACAATTATCATTATTATCCAGGCTAAGTAAAACTAAATTATGTTTTGAACTACTGCTCTGCTAACCATCTAGCTAAAGTGTAGTCCGTGGCTAGCTAAGACAGAGAAAAGGGGACATAAATTCATGAATTGGGCACAGAAGGTCTCTGGGCACAAAGGTCTCTGATTGCGCTGGCGAACAGTAGCTGACAGTGTTGGCCAGAGATGACATGCAGGAGCTTCCTACTGTAAAGATAGACGCTGGGAGACGAGAAGCAAGTACAGCGTCTGAACAGGGGGATGATAGCGACATCAGTGGTGACACGGGGATGTAACAGAGGAACAGAAACAGGGAAGACAATGAAAACGTACAGGTGAGAGAGAACTACACAGTAATCAAACCGTCAAGCCAGGGAAAGCCCACACGAAACACAGACCTTATATGAAGTAGTTCTAAAATTCCAGATGCAGAAATGAATGGGGGAAAAAACGACTGGAACCATTACCGAATTTTACCGCTAGGTTTTATGGGTATTATGACTCGTTCACAGTGCCAGACTATTCCTCTCCGTGTGGCAGTGAGTTTGCGTCCCAAATGTCCCTCCCTTTATAGTGCACTACCTTTGACCTGGGTCCTATAGGGAATAGGGTGCCATTTGGGACTCACCCGGAGAGTGCAGATCTAATCATTCTCTGAAGCCCCAGCCTGTCTCTTATCACTGTGGCAGTATGTGTCTCAGATAAAAAAAAGTCCTTTCTGTCCATCTCTAACACTCTCCTGTCACTAATGCTCCTCCTGGGATGCTTACTGTTTTCTCTCTCCCTCTCTCTCTCTCTCTCTGCTTTATTTACTCCTGAGGTGCTGACCTGTTGCACCCTTCATCTATGAACACTTGAACATCTTGGCCATGTTCTGTTATAATCTCCACCCAACACAGCCAGAAGAGGACAGGCCACCCTTCAGAGCCAGGTTCCTCTCTAGGTTTCTTCCTAGGTTCCTGCCTTTCTAGGGAGTTTTTCCTAGACACTGTACTTCTACATCTGCATTGCTTGCTGTTTGGGGTTTTAGGCTGGGTTTCTATACAGCACTATGTGACATCAGCTGATGTAAGAAGGGCTTTATAAATACATTTGATTGATTGATATTGGCATGGGAAACATATGTTTACATTGCCAAAGCAAGTGAAGTAGATAATAGACAAAAGTGAAATAAACAATACAAATTTGCAGTAAACATTACACCCACAAAACTTCCAAAAGAATAAAGACATTTCAAATGTCATATTATGTGCAAATAGTTCATGTACAAAAAGGAAAATAAATGAACATAAATATGGGTTGTATTTACAATGGTGTTTGTTCTTTACAGGCTGTCCTTTTCTTGTGGCAACAGGTCACAAATCTTGCTGTATTGGCACACTGTGGAATTTCAGCCAATAGATATGGGAGTTGATCAAAATGTTTTTTTTTTTTTGTTCAAATTCTTTGTGGATCTGTGTAATCTGAGGGAAATATGTGTCTCTAGTATGGTCATACATTTGGCAGGAGGTTAGGAAGTACAGTTTAGTTTCCACCTCATTTCTGGGCAGTGTGCACATAGCCTGTCTTCTCTTGAGAGCCAAGTCTGCCTACGGCGGCCTTTCTCAATAGCAAGGCTATCCTCAGTCTGTACATAGTCAAAGCATTACTTAAGTTCGGGTAAGTCACAGTGGTCAGTTATTCTGCCGCTGTGTACTCTCTGTTTAGGGCCAAATAGCATCAGTTTGTTGTTAATTACTTGACACATGGGAAATAATTATATTTTTGTTTTGTCATGATTTGGTTGGGTCTAATTGTGTTGCTGTCCTGGGGCTCTGTGGGGTCTGTTTGTGTTTGTGAACAGAGCCCCAGGACCAGCTTGCTTAGGGGGCTCTTCTCCAGGTTCATCTCTCTGTGGGGTCTGTTTGTGTTTGTGAACAGAGCCCCAGGACAGGTTCATCTCTCTGTAGGGTCTGAACAGAGCCCCAGGACCTTAGCTTAGGGGCTCTTCTCCAGGTTCATCTCTCTGTGGGGTCTGTTTGTGTTTGTGAACAGAGCCCCAGGAACAGAGGGGGACTCTTCCCAGGTTCACCTGTAGGGTCTGTTTTGTTTTGAACAGAGGGACTAGCTTAGGGGGACTCTTCTCCAGGTTCATCTCTCTGTAGGGTCTGTTTGTAGGGTCTGTTTGTGTTTGTGAACAGAGAGGACAGAGCCCCAGGTTCATCTCTCTGTAGGGTCTGTTTAGTTTGTGAACAGAGGGGACTCTTCTCCAGGTTCATCTCTCTGTAGGGTCTGTTTGTGTTTGCCCCAGGAACAGAGCCCAGGTTCATCTCTGTAGGGTCTGTTTGTGGACCAGCTCCAGGTTCATCTCTGTGGGGTCTGTTTGTGTTTTAGCCCCAGGGGACTCTTCTCCAGGTTCATCTCTCTGTAGGGTCTCTGTAGGGTCTGTTTAGGGTCTGTTTGTGTTTGTGAACAGAGCCCCAGGACCAGCTAGCTTAGGGGGACTCTTCTCCAGGTTCATCTCTCTGTAGGGTCTGTTTGTGTTTGTGAACAGAGCCCCAGGACCAGCTAGCTTAGGGGGACTCTTCTCCAGGTTCATCTCTCTGTAGGGTCTGTTTGTGTTTGTGAACAGAGCCCCAGGACCAGCTAGCTTAGGGGGACTCTTCTAACTAATATGCTATGCTTCACGGAATCGTGGCTGAATGACGACATGGATATTCAGCTAGCGGGATACACGCTGCACCGGCAGGATAGAACAGCACACTCCGGTAAGACCAGGGGGGGGGCATCTGTGCATATTTGTAAACAACAGCTGGTGCACGAAATCTAAGGAAGTCTCTAGATTTTGCTCGCCTGAAGTAGAGTATATTATGATAAATTGCAGGCCACACTACTTGCCTAGAGACTTCTCAGCTATACTTTTCGTGGCTGTTTATTTACCACCACAGACAGATGCTGGCACAAAGAACACACTCAGTCATTTGTATAAGGAAATAAGCAAACAGGAAACCACTCACCCAGAAGCGGCGCTCCTAGTGGCCGGAGACTTTAATGCAGGGAAACTTAAATCAGTTTTACCAAATCTCTATCAACGTGTTAAATGTGCAACCAGAGGGGGAAAACATTGTAGATCACCTGTACTCCACACACAGAGATGCGTACAGAGCTCTCCCTCGCCCTCCATTTGGCTAATCCGACCACAACTGTATCCTCCTGATTCCTGCTTACAAGCAAAAATTAAAGCAGGAAGCACCAGTGACTCTGTCTATAAAAAGTGGTCAGATGGGGCAGATGCTAAACTACAGGACTGTTTTGCACAGACTGGTGCTTGTTCCGGGATTCTTCCGATGACATTGAGGAGTACACCACATCAGTCACCAGCTTTATCAATAAGTGCATCAATGACGTCGTCCCCACAGTGACTGTACGTACATACCCAAACCAGAAGCCATGGAGTACAGGCAACATTCGCACTGAGCTAAAGGGTAGAGCTGCGGCTTTCAAGGTGCGGGACTCTTCTTGTAAGCTTGTCAAAGACCCCAGCCACCCCAGTCATAGACTGTTCTCTCTACTACCGCATGGCAAGCGGTATCGGAGTGCCAAGTCTAGGACAAAAAGGCTTCTCAACAGTTTTTACCCCCAAACCATAAGACTCCTGAACAACTAATCAAATGGCTACCCGGACTATTTGCATTGTGTCCCGCCACCCAACCCCTCTTTTACACTGCTGCTACTCTCTGTTTATCTTATATGCATAGTCACTTTAACTATACATTCATGTACATACTACCTCAATTGGCCCGACCAACCAGTGCTCCCGCATATTGGCTAACGGGGCTATCTGCATTGTGTCCCACCACCCGGCAACCCCTCTTTTACGCTACTGCTACTCTCTGTTCATCATATATGCACAGTCACTTTAACCATATCTACATGTACATACTACCCCAATCAGCCTGACTAACCGGTGTCTGTATGTAGCCTTGCTACTCTTATTTTCAAATGTCTTTTTACTGTTGTTTTATTTGTTTACCCACACACACACACACCCACACACACACACACATACACATACCTTTTTTTCGCACTATTGGTTAGAGCCTGTAAGTAGGCATTTCACCTGTTGTATTCGGCGCACGTGACAAATAAACTTTGATTTGATTTGATCTCTCTGTAGGTGATGGCTTTGTTATGGAAGGTTTGGGAATCGCTTCCTTTTAGGTGGCTGTAGAATTTAAAGGCTCTTTCCTGGACTTTGATAATTAGCGGGTATCGGCCTAATTCTGCTCAACATGCATTAGTTGGATATTTTCAAATCAAATTGTATTTGTCACATGCGCCGAATACAACAGTAGACCTTACAGTGAAATGATTACTCACAAGCCTTTAACCAACAATGCAGTTTTAAGAAAATACTCCCCAAAAAAGTAAGAGATGAGAATAACAAATAATGAAAGAGCAGCAGTAAATTACAATAGCGGTGCTATATACAGGAGGTTCTGCATTCAGAGTCTCAATTTGGTGTTTGTGCCATTTTGTGAATTCTTGGTCGGTGAGCGTACCACAGACCTCACAACCACAAAGGGCAATGGGTTCTGTAACTGATTCAAGTATTTTTAGCCAGATCCTAATTGGTATGTCGAATTTTATGTTCCTTTTGATGGCATAGAATGCCCTTCTTGCCTTGTCTCTCAGATCGTTCACAGCTTTGTGGAAGTTACCTGTTGCGCTGATGTTTAGGCCAAGGTACGTATAGTTTTTTGTGTGCTCTAGGGCAACGGTTCTCAATAGAATTTGGATTTGTGGCCACGGCAACTGGACCTTTTTTGGAACACCATTGTTGTTGTTTTACTGAGATTTACTGTCAGGGTCCAGGTCTGACAGAATCTGTGCAGAAGATCTAGGTGCTGCTGTAGGCCTTCCGTGGTTGTGGACAGAAGCACCAGATCATCAGTAGACATTTTACTTCAGATTCTAGTAGGGTGAGGCTGGGTGCTGCAGACTGTTCTAGTGCCCGCGCCATTTGTTGATATGTATGTTGAAGAAGGTGGGGCTTAAGCTGCATCCCTGTCTCACCCCACGGCCCTGTGGAATGAAATGTGTGTGTTTTTTGCCCATTTTGGCTGCACACTTGTTGTTTGTGTACATGGATTTTATAATGTTGTATGTTTTTCCAACAACACCATCAATTTGTATAGCAGACCCTCATGCCAAATTGAGTCAACAGCTTTTTGAAATCAACATAGCATGAGAAGACTTTGCCTTTGTTTTGGTTTGTTTGTTTGTCAATTAGGGTGGTAAAAAGCTAATTTGACATTTGCTCAGTACATTGTTTTCACTGAGGAAATGTACGAGTCTGCTTTGAATGATAATGCAGAGGATTTTCCCAAGGTTACTGTTGACTCATATTCCACTGTAGTTAATTGGGTCAAATGTGTCTCTCTCCGTCTTTTCTGTTCCAGTACACATTCAGCCATCATCGCACTTAATGTTTCCCTTTCTCTGCAATCCAAGAATCCATGTGATTTTCCTCGTTTTTTGATTGTCAGAAGAAGACAGGGTTCACTGGGTCATTACTTTGTGTGACTACATTTCTCAGCCCTGGTAACCAGGTCCTCTGATCAAACACATGGACCAGTGTGGTTGTGGTAATATAATAGCCTCACAATAGTTTGCATCCTGAACCATTATGTAGTGTGCGTCCCAAATGACACTCTAATTCTTAATAAAGTGCACTTCTTTTGACCAGGCCCAACGGACTTTGGTCAAAAGTAGGGCACTATGTAGGGAAAAGGGTGCAATTTAAGACACAAACAGAAAGATTGCACCCAGTTTAACTTTGAGTGCAGATCTCCTCCTGACTAAGATCATGTTGAATGCTGGAAGAAAGAGGAATAATACAGCTATAAACAACTTATTGTAATCCTGACACTTAAAGGACAGGAAGGAAGTCTGCAAAGGTTCAATCGGTAGGACTCTGGAGGAACTCTTTGAAGGTCAGTTGCTATTTTTGAATTCCATGTTTCATTTATTGTTATGACGGCAGTCTGAGTCAGCTCACTTCACTGTTATGTCTGTTCTAATGGGCCGACATTATGCAGTGCGTTCGGAAAGTATTCAGACCCCTTGACTTTTTGCACATTTTGTTATGTTACAGCTTTATTCTAAAAAAGGATGAAATAAAACATGTTTCTCTTCAATCTACACACAATACCTCATAACGACAAAGCAAAAAAATGATTTTTAGAAATGTTAGCAAATTTATTCAAAATAAAAAGCAGAAATACCTTATTTACATAATTATTCAGACCCTTTGCTTTGAGACTCAGGTGCATCCTGTTTCCATTGATCAAAGGAGTGGCCATAGAGCTCTGAGACAGGATTGTGTCAAGGCACAGATCTGGAGAAGGGTACCCAAATATTTCTGCAGCATTGAAGGTCCACAAGAACACTCTTTGGCCTGAATGTCAAGTGTCACATCTGGGGAGGAAACCTGGCACCATCCCTATGGTGAAGCATGGTGGTGGCAGCATCATGCTGTGGGATGTTTTCAGCGTCAGGGACTGGGAGACCAGTCAGGATCGAGGGAAAGATGAACGGAGCAAAGCACAGAGAGATCCTTGATGAAAACCTGCTACAGAGTGCTCATGACCTCAGACTGGGGTGAAGGTTCACCTTTCAACAGGACAACGACCCTAAACACACAGCCAAGACAATGCAGGAGTGGCTTTGGGACAAGTCTCTGAATGTCCTTGAGTGGCCCAGCAGGAGCCTGGAACCCGATCGAACGTCTCTGGAGAGACCTGAAAATAGCTGTGCAGCAACTCTCCCCATCCAACCTGACAGAGCTTGAGAAGATCTGCAGAGAAGAACGGGAGAAACTCCCCAAATACAGGTGTGCCAAGCTTGTAGCGTCATACCCAAGAAGACTCAAGGCTGTAATCCCTTCCTAAAATGCTTCAACAAAGTATTGACTAAAGGGTCTGAATACTTATTGAAATGTAATATTTCAGCTTTTTTATTTGTAATATATTTGCCAACATTTCTAAAAACCTGTTTTTGCTTTGTCATTATGGGGGATTGTGTGTAGATTGATGAGGATTTATTTTTTTAAATCCATTTTACAATAAGCCTGTAACGTAAGAACATTTTGAAAAAGTCAAGGGGTCTGAATACTTTCTGAATGCACTGTAACATCCTTACCAATCCTACAGACATAAACTTGTGTTATAGACAGACTCTTATTTTACACAAACACTTATGGTGAAGAATTCCCTGCTCCTTCAGTTATGAGCTGGGCTGTGACCTCATGCCGCTGAGAGCATTTGCACACGCAAATCTGCACTCGTGTTATAGACACGTGCATGTCGTGTCTTTGCTGTCATTAATGCGATGACGATTATTTTATGAAATCCATTCAACTACATTTAATTATTACGCAAATTAAAATAATCCTATAACAATTAAGGAAGAAGTAATCTTGAGGAACCACAGAAAAAGTTTATTTAACAAGTTACAGTTTTGTTATTAAAATAATAAAGATCTAATATTTCAGTCCTCAATCAGTCATTCATTAATTGTTACCTTTTATCAGTCTCATTATGAATGTCGTAAAACTCTTGGATATCTGCACAAACCCTAAACATAAATGATGAATCAGCGATATACAAATTGGCTTAATTATTTATTTACTAACTAACTAAATAATCACACAGAATTACATAAACACACAAACAGGATAGCTTACACATGGATTACTACACAATGCAATGAAAAGTCCCTAGTGGACTAATCCGATATGACGGCTTGGTATACAATGGAAAGGGGTGGGGACAGATAAAGAGTGGGAAAGACAGAATGGACCCTCTACATATAGTTGATATCTATGCTCATGGAAATGCTAATACTTGCACATTCGAAAATAATTGCAATGTACATATTTACGCTTGTCGTCTCTCTCTGTTGAAATCGCCCGGTCCATTTTCTGTGGAGAGTAATTCATCAGAAGTCTCTGGTTGTGTTCCCCAGAAGTCACAAAGTATTTTGTAGCTGGAGCTTCTCAGATTTCCTGGAGTGTCTGTTATAATGGATATGTCACACGTACCAATGGTCGTTTGATAGGGAAATGTTCTTCTCTCGTCTTCGGTCGAGTTTCCTAGACTATTTTACATACACAGCTGCAGACTGTGAATGTGTAGTCTTTAGTTTTGTAGATTTCTTAACCATTTGTAAAATATTCAGTTGGCGCTGCATGCAACTGGTCTATAGAGAGGTAGCCATTTAAATTGCCAACCATTTCAACATTTCAACATGTTGCTACAGCTCCATGCTCTCTGGTCTCGTAGAGTCTAACCATTTGTGACGTCCAGGTTCACACCGTCCTCCTGCTTGGTCTTTAGTTTTAAACTATTTCTCGGCCACGTAGCCACCGCTTCACGCAGTCTGGTCTGGTAGAGATGTTCTTCTCCTCTGTTTCAGCGTTTCTAACCATTTCGTACCTTCCAGCTCACGCTGTCGGTCCCGCTGGTCTAATGTACATTTAGCTAGAAAAGGGTTTTATTCACTCTGGGAAGAGTCAAGTTCCCTGATGATGACATAATGTCTGTGTAACGGGGTTCTTCCTGGGAAGGAGAGGTGGACCAAAATGCAGCGTGGTTATAATTCATGATTCTTTAATAAAGAAACTATACATGAATAAACTACAAAACAAGAAACGTGAAAACCCGAAACAGTCCCGTGTGGTACAAATACTGACACAGGAGACAATCACCCACAAAACCCAACACCAAACAGGCTACCTAAATATGGTTCCCAATCAGAGACAATGACTAACACCTGCCTCTGATTGAGAACCATATCAGGCCAAACACAGAAACAGACAAACTAGACACACAACATAGAATGCCCACTCAGATCACACCCTGACCAAACAAAACATAGAAACATACAAAGCAAACTATGGTCAGGGTGTGACAGTCTGTGCTCACGTGGGTGTGGTCACTGACTGGTTACGACTTCATATGAAAAACTTTTCTCTCATTTAGAAGGCTAACATCACATTACATCTTCTCCCAAATAGTTTCATATTTAATCATATAAGTTCCACAACATTTAGATGTACGTCTGGTAACTGGGAAATATACACATTCAGAGATACAGTTATGTTGTTAATCATTAGTTACATCACAAATTAGTAACAAATTCCACAGGATTGTTCTTTAAGTACCCACGGACCATTCCAACTGTTTGGATTACAGAAATATTGTTTCATTATTCAACCTTTTGATGTCACAGTAATACATAATCGAATGGATTTTTCACTTCCCTTTCATTGTGTGGGAGAGAGAGAGTTCCTGCAGGTATTTTTTACGACCGTCATATAACAGCCATCTTCACCCCTCTCCCACTCTGCAGGAGAGAGAGAGGGCGCTGTAGAGCAGGACCCACTATAACCTGATCCTTCACACCTTCACCCCTCTCCCACTCTGCAGGAGAGAGAGAGAGGGCACTGTAGAGCAGGACCCACTATAACCTGATCCTTCACACCTTCACCCCTCTCCCACTCTGCAGGAGAGAGAGAGAGGGCGCTGTAGAGCAGGACCCACCGTAACCTGATCCTTCACATCTTCACCCCTCTCCCACTCTGCAGGAGAGAAAGAGAGGGCACTGTAGAGCGGGACCCACTATAACCTGATCCTTCACACCTTCACCCCTCTCCCACTCTGCAGGAGAGAGAGAGAGGGCACTGTAGAGCAGGACCCACTATAACCTGATCCTTCACATCTTCACCCCTCTCCTACTCTGCAGGAGAGAGAGAGAGGGCGCTGTAGAGCAGGACCCACTATAACCTGATCCTTCACGGCTCGATGCCCACTCTAGCCCGGCCGATACGCGGAGCTGGTATGTACCGCACCGGGCTATGCACCCGCACTGGGGACACCGTGCGCTCCACCGCATAACACGGTGCCTGCCCGGTCTCTCTCGCCCTCCGGTAAGCACAGGAAGTTGGCGCAGGTCTCCTACCTGGCTTCGCCCTACTTACTGTGTGACTGGATTACAGTTTGTATGGACATACCGCCGTCATCTAAAATGGCAGCATATCGCCTACAGTGTTTTCAGAAAGTATGCATATCCTTAACTTAATACACATTTTGTTGTGTTACAGCCTGAATTAAACAAAAAAAAAATTGAAAATGTATTGAAAATGAAATAAGGAAATATCTTATTTACATAAGTATTCACACCCCTGAGTTAATACTTTGTAGTGGCACCGTTGACAGTGATTACAGCTGTGATTCTTTCTGTGTAAGTCTCTAAGAGCTTTACCAAACCTGGATTGTGCAACATTTGCCCATTATTATTTTCAAAATTCTTAAAGATTTGTCAAATTGGTTGTTGATAATTTCTAGACAAACATTTTCAGGCCGTAGATTTAAGTCAAACCTGTAACTCGGCGTCTCAGGAACTTTCACTGTCTTCTTGGTAAGCAACACCAGTGCAGTATTGTGTTATTGTCCTGTTAAAAGCAGTATTTATCTCCCAGTGTCTGGTGAAAAGTAGACTGAACCAGGTTTTCCACTAGGATTTTGCCTGTATTTAGCTCCATTGTATTTTTATTTTCCTGAAAAACTCCTCAGTCCTTAACTATTACAAGCATACCCGTAACAAGATGCAGCCACCACTATGCTTGAAAGTATGGAGAGTGGTACTCAGTAATGTCATGTATTGGATTTGTATTCAGGCCAAAAAGTGAATTACTTTGCTACATTTTCTACAGTATTACTTTAGTGCCTTGGTTGCAAACAGGATGCATGTTTTGGAATATTGTTATTCTGTGCAGGCTTCCTTCTTTTCACTCTGTCATTTAGGTTAGTATTGTGGAGTAACTACAATGTTGTTGATCCATTCTCAGTTTTCTCCTATCACAGCCATTCAATTCTGTAACTGTTTTAAAGTCACCATTGGCCTCATGGTGAAATCCCTGAGCGGTTTCCTTCCTCACCGGCAACTGAGTTAGGAAGGATGCCTGTATCTTTGTAGTGACTGGATGTATTGCTACACCATCCAAAGTGTAATTAATATCTTCACCATGCTCAAAGGGATATTCAATATCTGCTTTTTGTATCATTACCCATCTACCAATAGGTGTCATTCTTTGCGAGGCATTGGAAAACCTCCCTGGTCTAATTTGTGTTTGAAATTCACTGCTCGACTGAGGGACCTTAGAGATAATTGTATGTGTGGGGTACAGAGATGAAGTAGTCATTCAAAAATCATGTTAAGCACTATTATTGCACACATAGTGAGTCCATGTAACTTATTATGTGACTTGTTAAGCAAATTTGGACTCCTGAACTTATTTAGGCTTGCCATAACAAATTAGCTGAATACTTATTGATCCAATTAATTTGTAAAATGTCTAAAAAGATAATTCCTCTCTGACATTATGGGGTATTGTATGTAGGCCAGTGACCAACAATCTCAATATAAACCATTTTAAATTCAGGGTGAAAAACAACAACATTTTTACAAGGTCAAGTTTGAATACTTTCTGAAGGCACTACTTTTGACCAGACTCCTATGGGCCTGGGTGGAAAGTAGTGCACTATATAGGGAATAGGGCTCTGGTCTAAAGTAGTGCACTATATAGGGAACAGGGCTCTGGTCTAAAGTAGTGCACTATATAGGGAATAGGACTCTGGTCTAAAGTAGTGCACTATATAGGGAATAGGGCTCTGGTCTAAAGTAGTGCACTATATAGGGAATAGGACTCTGGTCTAAAGTAGTGTACTATATAGGGAATAGTGCTCTGGTCTAAAGTAGTGCACTATATTGAGAATAGGGCTCTGGTCTAAAGTAGTGTACTATATAGGGAATAGTGCTCTGGTCTAAAGTAGTGCACTATATTGAGAATAGGACTCTGGTCTATAGTAGTGTACTATATAGGGAATAGTGCTCTGGTCTATAGTAGTGCACTATATTGAGAATAGGGCTCTGGTCTAAAGTAGTGCACTATATAGGGAATAGGGTGCCATTTGGGGCGGACAATCTCTCCTCCTCACCTGTCCTGCTCCACTTTCCCTACAGTAGCATCGTTTTCATACGGACAGTGTGTAGGCCCAATGGTAACAGAATGTACACAGTCCTTTATATGGGACAGTGGGAACAGTGTGCCTTCCCAGGAACAATGTGTTCGCACATCAGACTGCAGTGTGACAGGTACTGTCACCTACTTTACACCAGGAGGGCAATTAACAAAGAGGTCTTCCTGCCCTCAGCTCGATGGTGAATAACCCTGCTAGTCTGTAACATATCTCTATGGTGAATAACCCTGCTAGTCTGTAAATATCTCTATGGTGAATAACCCTGCTAGTCTGTAACATATCTCTATGGTGAATAACCCTCCCAGTCTGTAACATATCTCTATGGTGAATAACCCTGCTATTCTGTAACATATCTCTATGGTGAATAACCCTGCTAGTCTGTAACATATCTCTATGGTGAATAACCCTCCCAGTCTGTAACATATCTCTATGGTGAATAACCCTGCTAGTCTGTAACATATCTCTATGGTGAATAACCCTCCCAGTCTGTAACATATCTCTATGGTGAATAACCCTGCTATTCTGTAACATATCTCTATGGTGAATAACCCTGCTAGTCTGTAACATATCTCTATGGTGAATAACCCTGCTAGTCTGTAACATATCTCTATGGTGAATAACCCTCCCAGTCTGTAACATATCTCTATGGTGAATAACCCTGCTAGTCTGTAACATATCTCTATGGTGAATAACCCTGCTGGTCTGTAACATATCTCTATGGTGAATAACCCTGCTAGTCTGTAACATATCTCTATGGTGAATAACCCTGCTAGTCTGTAACATATCTCTATGGTGAATAACCCTGCTAGTCTATAACATATCTCTATGGTGAATAACCCTGCTAGTCTGTAACATATCTCTATGGTGAATAACCCTGTTAGTCTGTAACATATCTCTATGGTGAATAACCCTGCTAGTCTGTAACATATCTCTATGATGAATATCCCCCCCCAGTCTGTAACATATCTCTATGGTGAATAACCCTGCTAGTCTGTAACATATCTCTATGGTGAATAACCCTGCTAGTCTGTAACATATCTCTATGGTGAATAACCCTGCTAGTCTGTAACATATCTCTATGGTGAATAACCCTGCTAGTCTGTAACATATCTCTATGGTGAATAACCCTGCTAGTCTATAACATATCTCTATGGTGAATAACCCTGCTAGTCTGTAACATATCTCTATGGTGAATAACCCTGCTAGTCTGTAACATATCTCTATGGTGAATAACCCTGCTATTCTGTAACATATCTCTATGGTGAATAACCCTGCTAGTCTGTAACATATCTCTATGGTGAATAACCCTGCTAGTCTGTAACATATCTCTATGGTGAATAACCCTCCCAGTCTGTAACATATCTCTATGGTGAATAACCCTGCTAGTCTGTAACATATCTCTATGGTGAATAACCCTGCCAGGGTTCTGGTCTGAAGTAGTGCACTATATAGGGAATAGGGCTCTGGTCTAAAGTAGTGCACTATATAGGGAATAGGGCTCTGGTCTAAAGTAGTGCACTATATAGGGAATAGGGCTCTGGTCTAAAGTAGTGCACTATATAGGGAATAGGGCTCTGGTCTAAAGTAGTGCACTATATAGGGAATAGGGCTCTGGTCTGAAGTAGTGCACTATATAGGGAATAGGGCTCTGGTCTAAAGTAGTGCACTATATAGGGAATAGGGCTCTGGTCTAAAGTAGTGCACTATACAGGGAATAGGTTGCCATTTGAGACTAAAGACTAAATCTTTCTGAAGCAAATCAAAAGCCTTTTCCTTTTCTACCGCATGCTCTTCCCCGAGCTGAATTATTAACATTGAAAACACATGGCCTCATGTTCGAGAGATATTTTAGTAGGCACGAAACAAGGTAGTTCAATGTCAGGTTATGCTAATGTCGACCACTGGCGAACGCTCGGCTTTGAAATGCCTTGATACCCGAGGTCAAATGTAATAGTATCCTAAAAATCATTTTAATATAATCTACCATAAGGGCTGTTTGCATTGTAAACGTGATATTCGGGTGAGACAGCGGAAGAGAGGGACAGGCTGAGATAAAGGAAGATAGGGAGAAAGAGAGAGGGGGGAGAAGGGGGGAGAGAGAGGGGGAGAAGGGAGAGAGAGAGGGGGAGAAGGGGAGAGAGAGGGGGAGAAGGGGAGAAAGAGAGAGGGGGAGAAGGAGAGAGAGAGGGGGAGAAGGGGAGAAAGAGAGAGGGGGAGAAGGGGAGAGAGAGGGGGAGAAGGGGAGAGAGAGGGGGAGAAGGGGGAGAGAGAGAGGGGAGGAGAAGGGGAGAGAGAGAGAGGGGGAGAAGGGGAGAAAGAGAGAGAGGGGGAGAAGGGGAGAGAGAGGGGGAGAAGGGGAGAGAGAGGGGGAGAGGGGAGGGGGAGAGAGAGGGGGAGAAGGGGGGAGAGAGAGAGGGAGGAGAAGGGGGAGAGAGAGAGAGAGAGAGGGGAGGAGGGGAGAGAGAGGGAGGAGAAGGGGGGAGAGAGAGGGGGAGAAGGGGAGAGAGAGGGGGAGAAGGGGAGAGAGAGAGGGGGAAGAGGGACAGGCTGAGATAAAGGAAGATAGGGAGAAAGAGAGACAGGGAAAGAGAAAGAGAGAGGGGGAGAAGGGGGAGAGAGAGGGGGAGAAGGGGAGAGAGAGGGGGAGAAGGGGAGAGAGAGGGGGAGAGAAGGGGAGAGAGGGGGAGAAGGGGAGAGAGAGGGGGAGAAGGGGAGAGAGAGAGGGGGAGAAGGGGGAGAGGGGGAGAGGGGGAGAAGGAAGGGGAGAGAGAGGGGGAGAAGGGGAGAAGGGGGAGAGAGGGGAGGGGAGAGAGAGAGGGGGAGAAGGGGGGGAGGGGAGAGAGAGGGGGAGAAGGGGAGAGAGAGAGGGAGGAAGAGGGACAGGCTGAGATAAAGGAAGATAGGGAGAAAGAGAGACAGGGGAAGAGAAAGAGAGAGGGGGAGAAGGGGAGAGAGAGGGGGGAGAAGGGGAGAGAGGGGGGAGAAGGGGAGAGAGAGAGGGGAGAAGGGGAGAGAGAGGGGGAGAAGGGGGAGAGAGGGGGGGAGAAGGGGGAGAGAGAGAAGGGGAGAGGGGGGAGAAGGGGAGAGAGGGGGAGAGGGGGAGAAGGGGAGAGAGAGGGGGGAGAAGGGGGAGAGAGAGAGGGAGGAGAAGGGGAGAGAGAGAGGGAGGAAGAGGGACAGGCTGAGATAAAGGAAGATAGGGAGAAAGAGAGACAGGGAAAGAGCAAGAGAGAGGGAGGAGAAGGGGAGAGAGAGGGGGGAGAAGGGAGACCGAGGAAGAGAGAGACACGGAGGGAGAGAGAGAGAGAGACACAGAGGGAGAGAGAGACACAACGGGAGAGAGAGAGACAGCGGGAGAGACAGAGACCGAGGAAGAGAGAAACAGAGGGAGAGAGAGACAGAGGAAGAGAGACAGGAAGAAAGACAGAGGGAGAGAGAGACACAGAGAGAGAGAGACACAGAGGGAGAGAGAGAGACACAGTGGGAGAGAGAGAGAAGAGACGGAGAGACAGAGACCGAGGAAGAGAGAGACAGAGGAATAAGAGACGATGCACTTGCCCCACAGCCCCTCACAGCCCCGTTGTCCCATGTTATAAGCAGCTAACTGGTTCAGGAAAACACCCCAATTATCACCTCAGAGGGGAGGTAGTCTGTGTGTTAGTGTGTGTGTGTGGATGAAATTGGATGAGTGTGTTTAGATATTTCAAGGTCGTCTCAAGTACAATAGGCCTATTCTTTTCTTGGATCCTTTCTTGAAAAAACAATTTTATATAATTAAAACATACAATGCCTTGGGAAAGTGAGAGTCACATCTCCCTCACTAGTTTTAAGCACCAGCTGTCAGAGCAGCTCACGGATCTGCACCTGTACATAAGCCCATCTGTAAATAGCCCATCCAACTACCTCATCCCCATACTGTATTTATGTATTTATCTTGCTCCTTTGCACCCCAGTATCTCTACTTGCACATTCATCGTCTGCACATCTACCATTCCAGTGTTTAATTGCTATATTGTAATTACTTTGCCACCATGGCCTATTTATTGCCTTACCTCCCTTATCCTACCTCATTTGCACACACTGTATTAAAATATATATTTTTTAAAGTATTCAGACTCCTTGACTTTTTTACATTTTGATACTGTATGTTACAGCCTTAACCTAAAATGGATGGAAAAAATAATATGACCCCATAATGACAAAGCAAAAACAGGTTTTTAGACATTTTTGCTAATTTGTCTATATAAGGTCCCACAGTTGACAGTCATGTCAGACCAAAAAACAAGCCATGACATTGAAGGAATTGTCCGTAGAGCTTCGAGACAGGATTGTGTCGAGGCACAGATCTGTGGAAGGGTACAAAAACATTTATTCAGCATTGAAGGTCCCCAAGAACACAGTGGCCTCCATCATTCTTAAAATGGAAGAAGTTTGGAAATCTTCCTAAACCTGTCCGCTCTGAGCAATCGGGTGAGAAGGGCCTTGGTCAGGGAGGTGACCAAGGCCCGATGGTCACTCTGACAGAGCTGTAGAGTTCCTCTGAGGAGATGGGAGAACCTTCCAGAAGGACAACCATCTCTGCAGCACTCCACCAATCAGGCCTTTATGGTAGAGTGGCCAGACGGAAGCCACTACTCAGTAAAAAGCACATGGCAGCCCGCTTGGAGTTTACCAAAAGGCACATAAAGACTCTCAGACCATGAGAAACAAGATTCTCTGGTCTGATGAAGCCAAGATTAAACTCTGGCCTGAATGGCAAGCGTCATGTCTGGAGGAAACATGGCACCATCCCTACGGTGAAGCATGGTGGTGGCAGCGTCATGCTGTGGGTATGTTTTTCAGCATCAGGGACTGGGAAACTAGTCAGGATCGAGGCAAAGATGAACGGAACAAAGTACAGAGGGATCCTGATGAAAACCTGCTCAGGACCTCAGACTGGGGCAGAGGTTCACCTTCCAACAGGACAATGACCTTCAGCAAACTCCCCAAATACAGGTGTGCCAAGCTTGTAGAGTCATACCCAAGAACACTCGAGGTTGTAATCACTGCCAAAGGTGCTTCTTCAAAGTACTGAGTAAAGGGTCTGAATACTTATGTAAATGTAATATTTCATTAGCAAAAACTTCTTAAAACCTATTTTTGCTTTGTCATTATAAGGTGTTGTGTGTAGATTGATGAGGGGAAAAAACAATTTAATCAATTTTAGAATAAGGCTGTAACGTAACATTTGGAAAAAGTCAAGGGGTCTGAATAATTTCCAAAGGCACTGTACCTGATTAAATTGTTTTTAACAACGACAGGCAGTTCATCAGTACTTCTACTAATACCAAAAAGTTGTACTCCTTTAGATTGTGTGTAAACACAATGTACCAACTTGGTCTTTTGTTGTCAGTGTTAGTGTTACCTACTAATATGTTGTTGAGTGGACGTTAGCCCTTACCCTGTTACCCAAGCCACAGACTGTCCACTCTGCTACCACACGGCAAATGGTAACAATGCACCAAGTCTGGAACCAACAGGACCCTGGAACAGCTTCTATCCCCAAGCTATAAAACTTCTAAACAAGACTGCTAAATAGCAGACTACCAACACTGACCATTCTGTTGTTGTACTAACTCTCTTACACTGACTCTACCCACACACTGGGCTCTACCCACACACACTGGACTCTACCCACACACTGGACTCTACCCACACACTGGGCTCTACCCACACACTGGACTCTACCCACACACTGGACTCTACCCACACACACTGGACTCTACCCACACACACTGGACTCTACCCACACACTGGACTCTACCCACACTGGACTCTACACACACTGGACTCTACCCACACACACTGGACTCTACCCACACACACTGGACTCTACCCACACACTGGACTCTACCCACACACTGGACTCTACCCACACACACTGGACTCTACCCACACACTGGACTCTACCCACACACTGGACTCTACCCACACACACTGGACTCTACCCACACACTGGGCTCTACCCACACACTGGACTCTACCCACACACTGGACTCTATCCACACACACTGGACTCTACCCACACACTGGGCTCTACCCACACACTGGACTCTACCCACACACTGGACTCTACCCACACACACTGGACTCTACCCACACACTGGACTCTACCCCACACACTGGACTCTACCCACACACTGGACTCTACCCACACACTGGGCTCTACCCACACACAGGACTCTACCCACACACTGGACTCTACCCACACACTGGACTCTACCCACACACTGGACTCTACCCAACACACTGGACTCTACCCACACACACTGACACTACCCACACACTGGACTCTACCCACACACTCTGGACTCTACCCACACACACTGACACTACCCACACACTGGACTCTACCCACACACTCTGGACTCTACCCACACACACTGGACTCTACCCACACACTGGACTCTACCCACACACTGGACTCTACCCACACACACTGGACTCTACCCACACACACTGGACTCTACCAACACACACTGGACTCTACCCACACACTGGGCTCTACCCACACACAGGACTCTACCCACACACTGGACTCTACCCACACACTGGACTCTACCCACACACACTGGACTCTACCCACACACTGGACTCTACCCAACACACTGGACTCTACCCACACACACTGACACTACCCACACACTGGACTCTACCCACACACACTGACACTACCCACACACTGGACTCTACCCACACACTGGGCTCTACCCACACACTGGACTCTACCCACACACTGGACTCTACCCACACACTGGACTCTACCCAACACACTGGACTCTACCCACACACTGGACTCTACCCACACACACTGGACTCTACCCACACACTGGGCTCTACCCACACACTGGACTCTACCAACACACTGGGCTCTACCCACACACTGGACTCTACCCACACACTGGACTCT